>NC_135530.1:6970000-7035000 GCF_051989575.1 Stigmatopora nigra
ACCAGCTCTCAAAATTATATTCATGAAAGTTTAAGATCTAAATATCTACGGTTTTAAACAGTACTTAGATATTAAACAGTACTTATATATTATACAGTACTTAGATATTAAGCAGTACTTAGATATTAAACAGTACTTAAATATTAAACAGTACTTAGATATCAAACAGTACTTAGAAATTAAACAGTACTTAGATATGAAACAGTACTTAGATATTAAACAGTACTTAGATATTAAACAGTACTTAGATATTAAACAGTACTTAGATATCAAACAGTACTTAGATTTTAAACAGTACTTAGATATTAAACAGTACTTAGATATTAATCAGTACTTAGATACTAAACAGTCCTTAAATATTAAACAGTACTTAGATATTAAACAGTATTTAGATATTAAACTCTCTCTCATAAATAACATTTTGAGAGCTGGTTTCAACAGTAAACTCTCTCTCATAAATAACATTTTGAGAGCTGGTTTCAACAGTAAACTCTCTGTCACCATTTGCCCGGCGACCAAAAGACCAGCGACCAAACGTCCGGTGACAATTTTTACGGTACTGAATGTAACTGGGATTTCTCTGTTGACCACAACAGAATGTCAACTGTTGAATTTTTTGACTTCACAACAAAAACATCTGCATTACGGATCTTTTGTACAATCTTAGCGCGCCAAATCATCCACGGAGCCTGTTTGGGAAAATGCCTTTTTTTCTGTTCAGCCACGATAGCGGAGGAAAAGCCGGCTCCGTGCGCCCCAAACTCGGCATACGGGCGACACTGTCACACCAACGGGACGGAGTGCAGGATGAACTGGGAGGGTCCCAACGACGGCATCACCAACTTTGACAACTTCGCCTTCGCCATGTTGACCGTCTTCCAGTGCATCACCATGGAGGGCTGGACAGATGTGCTGTATTGGGTGAGCCGGCCACCGGGGGCGCTGTCCCTTTAGCCTTTTTACAAAAAAAAACAAAATCAGCCGATTGTCCACCTTGACACCCCCTTCTACCTGCATGATTTTTCTTCCATTTTGATCGGACAAAATGGTGGCCATAACACGCATGTAGTCACGCCCCTTTCCCATTTTCCCCCCCGCTCACCTTTCTGTGATAGCGATTAACCCCTTTTCTATCTGTTCGTCTCTCAGATGCAGGACGCTATGGGCTATGAGCTGCCGTGGGTCTATTTTGTCTCTCTCGTCATCTTCGGCTCCTTTTTCGTCCTCAATCTCGTTCTGGGGGTGTTGAGTGGGTAAGAGCTTCTGATTTGTTGTCTCGTGTGTGTGTGTATGCCTCGTGCAGCCAGACTCCCACCAGCAGACACCCGCTTTACAATTCCACTTAAAAATCTTGATACCGAGCGTTAAGTACATTAATGCAATTTTTACTTCAATTTTGCCCCAATGCTGACCCCCATTGCCCAGGGGTTGGCAAACTTTTCAGCCCGGGGGCCACGTTGACTTTAAAAATTTGACAGATGGTCCGGGTCAGCATAGGATACGATACATATAAAAAAGTGCATCCGTTAACAGTACATATGAAACAAAAACTGAAAAAAAGGACCAAAGGATTAACATACTCATCAGTCATCATTAAAGTATAAAGTACAAAGTAAATTAAAAAGTATAAAGTACAATGTAAAGTAAAAAGTATAAAGTATATAGTACAAAGTAAAAAGTATAAAGTGCAAAGTAAAGTAAAAATATTAAGTATATAGTACAAAGTAAAAAGTGCAAAGTAAAGTAAAAAGTATAAAGTACAAAGTAAAGTAAAAAGTATAAAGTACACATTAAAGTAAAACATATAAAGTACAAAGTAAAATAATAGTGTAAAGTACAAAGCAAAGTCAAAAGTATAAAGTAAAGTAAAAAGTATAAAGTACAAAGCAAAGTAAAAAGTATAAAGTACAAAGAAAAGTAAAAAGTATAAAGTACAAAGAAAAGTAAAAAGTATCAAGTACAAAGAAAATTATAAAGTACAAAGTACAAAGAAAAGTATAAAGTACAAAGTAAAGTATAACGTACAAAGTAAAGTATAAAGTACAAAGAAAAGTAAAAAGTATCAAGTACAAAGAAAATTATAAAGTACAAAGTACAAAGAAAAGTATAAAGTACAAAGTAAAGTATAAAGTACATAGTAAAGTATAAAGTACAAAGTAGAGTAAAAAGTACAAAGTGAAGTACAAAGTACAAAGTAAAATATAAAGTTCAAAGTAAAGTAACAAAGTATAAAGTACTAAGTAAAGTAAAAAAAAGAATAAAGTACTAAGTAAAGTAAAAAAAAGAATAAAGTACTAAGTAAAGTAAAAAAGTATAAAGTACTAAGTAAAGTAAAAAAGTATAAAGTACTAAGTAAAGTAAAAAAAATATAAAGTACTAAGTAAAGTAAAAAAAAGTATAAAGTACTAAGTAAAGTAAAAAAGTATAAAGTACTAAGTTAAGTAATAAGTATAAAGTACTAAGTAAAGTAAAAAAGTATAAAGTACTCAGTAAAGTAATAAGGAATGTATTAAGAAATATTAAAATGTCATTTAAAAATAGATAGAAAGACTGTAAAACACGAAAAACAAAAAGAGTGGACAGAGCTACTGCCACTGGCTTCCGCGTCACGGCGCCATCTTGGGGGGGAAAAAAACATTATTTGGACAACGTCGGCGGGCCCGATTAAAAAGCCAAACGTGTGGCCCGCGAGTCGTAGTTTGCCCATGTCTGCCCTAGCTCTAGTCCGTAGTTGTGATCGTAGTAGTTGTATTCATAGTAGTAGTAGAACTCAGTAGTTGTGATCGTAGTAGTTGTATTCATAGTAGTAGTAGTAGTAGAAGTCAGTAGTTGTGATCGTAGTAGTTATATTCATATTACTAGTAGAACTCAGTAGTTGTGATCGTAGTAGTTGTATTCATAGTAGTAGTAGTAGTAGAAGTCAGTAGTTGTGATTGTAGTAGTTGTATTCACTTGAGTAGTGCCAGGTTCAGGGGAGTCTTGCTGCACAATGTCTGCTCTTCTGGAGTCATAAGTTAAGTGGGCACTTAGCTGATTTGCGGATGAAGCTCCGACTTTTCCAGGAAGGCGACTGGCCGCAAACAAACGCGATCCAAGCGAAGCAAATGGCGGAGAATTTCTGCTCCGTTGAGCAGCTAATGTTTTTTTTTTTTTTTAACCATACGTCCTTTTCCCCCATTCCTCCATTTCTCCACCAGGTGAATGATGCCGTAGGGTACAAGTGGCCATGGGTGTATTTTGTCACCTTAATCATCATTGGATCCTTCTTTGTGCTTAACTTGGTTCTGGGGGTTTTGAGCGGGTAAGGCCAGGGTCCCAACTGGCTTTTGACTAACCTCTTCTTCTCACCCTTGGAACTCTTCTCTTTCTCCCTTTTTGGTTTTAATTTCGGTTAATTTAATGCTTCTTGTTGTTTTTTTCTAGTTTTCCAGTTTTCTTGCTTGTAGATACAGCTCGTATTCCATCTGCTCCACGTATGTTTCGGTCATTATCCTTGCGGAATCGCACTTTAGCATCTGTCGACTGCAAGCGGCGACGACAACTTCGGGGGTATACATTCCCCTGCGAGAATGCCACTTATCTGCTTTTGTGGAAAAACATGACATGGTCTTTGGACAGTCACGAAGCCTATGAAGTAAATAAGACGCCAAGGTGATGGTGCTCGGACAATTGGTCGCCGGTCTTTTGGTCTCCAGTCAAATGGTGACCGAGATTTTCCCCTTTAACCAGCTCTCTAAATGATATTCATGAGAGAGAGAGAGTTTAATATCTAAGCCAGGGGTGTCAAACTCCCTTTGGTCTGCGGGCCGAATACACATTAATTTGAGATCAAGTGGGCCGGACCAGTAAACTCATTGCAAAATTACATAGAACTAACAAAAAGCCCATTTTTTTCCTTTGTATTAGTCACTAATACTAATAATTAGTGCAAAGAATGAGTAAATTATCAAAATGTTTATTAACAGAAATTTCCTTTTACATTATGAACAATATATTATGAACAAGAGAATAACACAGGAACATAAATAAATGTCAATTCATTTTGTCTGCACGTACTAAAACACTGCGCCCCTAGCGGATAATACAAAAACTACAAATAAAAGAAAATTCTTATTTTTTTATACAATGCAGCTTTCTTCCCCGGTACTGTTTAATATCTAAGTACCGTATTTTCACAAATATAAGGCGCACTGCATTATAAGGCGCACCCTCAACGAATGACACATTTTATTCTTTTTCCATATATAAAGCACACTGGATTATAAGGCGCCCTGTCTATTTTGGAGAAAATTTAAGACTTAAGTGCGCTTTATAGTCGTGAAAATACGGTACTGTTGAAGACAGTAGATATTTAGATATTAAACTCTCTCTTATGAATATCATTTTGAGAGCTGGTTTCAACATTACTGAGATATTAAACAGTACTTAGATATTAAACAGTACTTAGATATTAAACAGTATTTAGACATTAAACAGTACTTAGATATTAAAAAGTACTTGGATATTAAACAGTACTTAGATATTAAACAGTGCTTAGATATTAACAGTAAACACCAGCGACCAAACCTCCGGTCACGCAAGGTGATAAACCCTTGGAGTCTCCAAGGGTGTACTGGGATCAAAATACTGCCAATGGCAGTAAATAATATCTTTTGGGGTAATGGAAATAATAATCTTTCCCAAAAAAGCTGTTGAAAGCCATTATACCAGGGATTCCCAACGTGTGGCCTACTAAGAGCCCATCGCAGAATTATCTTTTTTTTTCTCGCATATAAGCCTCCCTGTGTATTGTTTCATAATATATTAAAGATAACTGAAAATGAACCTAACAGTATTTAAGCGCATATAAGCCGTACCCTTAAAGTTGCCGTAAAATCATTAAATTTTTTTCGGATTCACAATTCATGGTTTTGATAGGCAGTACAAATGTAATAAGGGAAAATGTTGAGAAAAATCAACACCTGGTATTTCTGTGATACTGTATGAATCAAAAGCACATTATTAGGGTCATTATCATAAGGAATTAACTCATCCTGTAATGGTTGTTTTCTTATTGCAAAACAAAAAATAACCCCATTGCCCGAACACATTTCTCAAATACCAGCCCACTGCTAATATTTTCCACCATTTTGTCTAATTCCAAGCACTCTCGGTCAATCCTTCTCAGGTACATCCAATCAGAACCATGCACCAACATCACCAGAAAGGAAATAAGAAAAGTCTATTTGGCGCAAACAGCCCGGGGTGGCTTTAATGTGGGACTCTTTGTCCGACTCGTGACTAATGATTCCGTAAACACGCTACACGGCCTGACCTTTTACCAACTGCTTCATCTGCAGCGTGTTTGGGATACTAGAGAAGAGGGGGCGGTCTTTAGTCTGTGGCTAACCGGGGAATCGGGATACGTAGGCAAACACCAGCTTGGTGATTGGAGCTGACCTCTGACCCCCTTTGCCAAGGTGGAGAAACCTGGCCGGAAAACGGACCGTGTAATATCGTTTCGATGCTAAAAAAAAAAAAAAATACATGACGGGGATAGCCAGCCAGTGTAAATTGAAAAAGAAAATGGATCAAGCGCCAGTCCAATTTCCACACTAACACTCTTCAGCCCATTGACAGGCTGTCACCCCTCCTTGCACGTCATGAAAACAGCGATTCATTTGAACTAGACTTTCACCTGGGATTTGTTCCCCCCTGTCTTTCTTCTGGTTTTCCGTCCTTCATAGAGAGTTTTCCAAGGAGAGGGAAAAGGCCAAAGCCCGTGGAGACTTCCAGAAACTGCGAGAAAAACAGCAGCTGGAGGAAGATCTCAAGGTAGGTTGCTTTGTTTTGGGGGTTAGGGTTAGGGGGGTGTTAACCTCAGTCTTAGTTTACACAAGGTCCCCATTTTGTGGAGTTTTTTGTGTGTGGGTCATACCTGTCAACCTCTGCCGATAACTGCCCTTATAAATGATTATGATTCCCCGTACAAACCCCCCAAAAAACATACAAACATCGTACGACGCATGTTTACTAGCGGTAACTCGTTTCTTACTAGGTGGCTCCTCCATGCTTGCTTCCATGATATTTATTCCATGTATATCTACACATGCGCATGTCATCCTTTATCGATATTGCCGTACGCACCGCTAAAAAAATACATATGATTGAGGATAATAATACCGTGACAATAGTAACGATCGATGACAGAAGCGTTGTTGGCTACCAGCCTACGAGACTCAAAATATCTCCAATTTTTTTTATGGTTCATATTACTCCAGTAGTTGTCACTTTTGAACAAGAAATAAAAAATAAAATAAAAATCAAAGAAGAATTTAGTTTTATTTCAAAATCAAAGCTAATCGTTTCTGGCTATTCAGATCACGTTTAACTAGGTTTAGACAGCTGCCCCCTCGGTAAGATAGCTGATCCCAGATCAGGTATATGCAAGATACGTAGATTTTTCTGTAATTTCATTCGTAGATGTAAAAAAAAAATATTTTATTGCGTTTTATTTGTGTATCTTTTCTTTATTTTGAAATGAATGACGCATTGTCTTGTTTTATGCGAATATAAGCCGCACCCTCGATTCAGTCATCATTTTTTTCCCGACTAAAGCGTTTTTTTATGCCAGAAAATACGGTAATCAAGAGTACTGGCCCTAAATAGCAACTCTGGGTCTTGACAGGACAGTGTACGACGTACATGATTTGAAATGGTAAAAAACGTATAAAATACGTATAAAACGTACAAGTTAACAGGTATGGTGGCTCCAATTTTGTACCTAGGTCTACTATGTCTTTTGTGTCTGTCTTGCTACTGCAAATGAGGAAATTTCCCGAATACGGGATGAAATCTAATTGTAATATAATCTCCCATATAGGGCTACTTGGACTGGATCACTCAGGCTGAAGACATCGACCCCGAGAACGAAGAGGAGGGTCTGGATGACGATAAACCCAGAAATTGTAAGTCCTGGACTGGGTGCTTTTCTTGTGACAGTTTCCCGTCTTGTTCCTGTGCCCCGGCTCGGGTCTTTTGGGGCTTCTTCCAACAATAGCGATTAAACTAGTTCAGAGCAGCGCCGAGTAGAGGACCTGGATTTGAAAGGTTTTCAGCCTCGGGAGAGCTTGCCACGTGGATCGGGCCGGTGCCAAGCGGATCCCTGTCCGAGTTTCGTCCTCGACTGTTTTTTTCATTTTTATTTGAAGCAACTATGAAGCTGGGGAGGTGCCCAAGTGGTTAGCACATTGGCCCCACAGTTTTGGTTTCAAATCCAGGTCGATCCAACTGTGTGGAGTTTGCATGTTCTCCCCTTGGGATTGCATGAGTTTTCTTCAGGTACTCTGGTTTCCTCCCCCAACTGGGCCATACCTGTCAACCTCAGCCAATTGCTCCCCTTATTCATGATTGCAAATCCCCTTATTAAACGATTTAAAAAAGCGTACAAATGCAACTCACATAGGGTGCACTTAAAAGTCTAAAGTGAACGGCCAATTAATATGCACTAAATTCAAGATTCCGTAGAAGTCGCATTTTAGACATAGATAGATAGATAAATAGATAGGTAATAAGTAAGTTAATAAATAAATACATGAACATATATATAAAAATAAATAAGGGTGTGCTATATATATATATATATATATATATATATATATATATATATATATATATATATATACGTATATATACACATACATACTGATATATATATATATATATATATATATATATATATATATATATATATATATACACATACATACAGATATATATATATATATACATACACATACATACAGATATATATATATACATACACATACATACAGATATATGTATGTATATATATATATATATATATATATATATATATATATATATATATACATACATACATACATACATACATACATACATACATACATACATACATACACATACATACATTCATACACATACATACAGATATATATACATACATACACATACATACAGATATATATACATACACACAACATACAGATATATATATACATACACAAACATACAGATATATATATACATACACATACATACAGATATATATATATACATACACATACATACAGATATATATATTTATATATATGCATATATAGACCAAAAAAGATACAAAAAAGGTACTTTTTTAAAACGTTTTTTCCCTTAGAAAAGTTCTTATACTGCGTACACAATTTTAAATGATTAAAAAATGTCATAAATACGGGGCAAATTATTAAATTGACAGGTATGCATCTCCAAAACATGCATGCTCGGCTATCTGGTTGAAGGCTCTAAATTGTCTGACCCAAGCTATGATTGCTTATCTGTTGTCTCCTTGAGCCCTGCGATTAGCTGGCCAACCATTCATGGCCCGTATTTGGCTGAGATAGGCACCAGCACCCCCGGTAACTGTTGTGTGAATAGGCAGTATTAAAATGAAGGAATGAATGAAACTCTGAGGCATTTCGTTATATTCCTGGAGCGTGGCGGTTTGGGCTTTTTTTCTCAAACTGCCAGTGCCTTATTTTGCAAGAACGGCTAGCGTTAAGATTGGCACACGGCGTCTGACTCCAGAGGGGTTTTGCAATCAGCGTTTGGGGTGACAGCGAGGGGAACCGCCGCCGCTTCTCCCCGCCAGCAGCCAAAGACTGACAGAAGCAATAAAAACCAATGTATCACTTGATAACCGTCTCCACTCGCCATCTCCATCAATGCCTCCCTGCTTGAGCACCCCCCACCCTCTCACTATCACTCCAATGCCACTCAAGCGAGACTCTCCACATTCGTCGGTTATCTCGCTCAAGCACGTACAGCACATTTCAAACAAAGGACAGAACGATCCGTTTGTTTGTTCAAACCCAAGATGTGATGTACGGACGGCAACTTGCGTGTGCCGGCAATTTGCGGCTTTTAATATTGCGGAGAGCTGTGAATTAACACGAGGGGATTCGTGCAGGCTGTGAAAATCCCACTTATTAGTCGTTGTTTGGTATGTGTCCCCCAAGCGACCGCAGCAGTCAACAGCGCAAAGTATGTCAACATTGTAAGGTGTGATTACTTTTACACGTCATGCCAATGGGGAATACATTGTTAACAGTTTCTTGTCTAATACGAGGGGGTGATTGGTTTCCAGAGCCAAATATGGCTCTTTTGATGGGTGCAACATGACTTCAAGAGCCGTTTTAATTTGGTTCTGATGGGCGAATGAAGAATTCGCCCTCCTTGTGTGACCTCTTGGGGGTGTTCGGACGTTTGGTTGCTGGTCTTTTGGTCGCCGGTCTTTTGATCGCCGGTCAAATGGTGACAGAGTTTACTGTTGAAGCCAGCTCTCAAAATTATATTCATGAGAGAGAGAGTTTAATATCTAAATACTGTTTAATATCTAAGTATTGTTGAAAACTAAATAATTAGATATTAAACTCTCTCTCTCATGAATATAATTTTGAGAGCTGGTTTCAACAGTACTTAGATATGAAACAGTACTTAGATATTAAACAGGACTTAGATATTGATCAGTACTGATATATTAAACAGTACTTAGATATTAAACAGTACTTAGATATTAAACAGTACTTAGATATTAAACAGTACTTAGATATTTCCTCCTTTAGCAGTAGACTGCGGTACCCTCACTGCAGGAAGGAGCGCTTCCGCAGATCCTTCCTCCCATCAGCCGTCAGGCTCTTTAACTTAAAAAAGGCTGTGGGTTAGGACCTCCTGAATTCGGATACAGTATAGATGTGCTTCTATATATATGTATGTGTATTTATATATATATATATATCTCAGCAACACAGTTACCTATTTATATATTTATTCATGTATTTATTTATTAACTTACTATTAAGTACCTATTTGTGTATAATGCCTTTCCTATTCCAGCATCCTCACCCTCTTCCTATTGCAACAAAGAATTTTCTCGATTACGGGATGAATAAAGTTATCCAATCCAATCCAATATTAAACAGTACTTAGATATTAAACAATACTTAGATATTCAACAGTACTTAGATATTAAATTCTGTCTCATGAATATAATTTTGAGAGCTGGTTTCAACAGTACTTAGATATTAAACAGTACTTAGATATTAAACAGTACTTAGATATTAAACAGTACTTAGATATTAAACAGTACTTAGATATTCAATAGTACTTAGATATTAAACAGTACTGAGACATTCAACAGTACTTAGATATTAAACGGTACTTAAATATTCAACAGTACTTGGATATTAAACAGTACTTAGATATTCAACAGTACTTTGATATTCAACAGTACTTAGATATTAAACAGTACTTAGATATTAAATTCTGTCTCATAATATAAATTTGAGAGGTGGTTTCAACAGTAAACTCTGTCACCATATGACCGGCGACCAATAGACCGACTACCAAAAGACCAGCGACCAAACGTCCGGTCACGCCCCTTGGGCCATACGGGACCCCATACGTTTGACACCCCTGCTCGAACTCATTGGTTGCCATTGACGTTAATCTGAATGTCTTTGTAGGCAACGTCTTGACTAGATTGCCTGTGCATTCCATTTCTTTTAGTGAGCATGCCGGCCAGCGAGAACGAATCAGTCAACACGGACAACGCGCCCGGGGGCGATGTGGAAGGCGAAACCTGCTGTACCCGACTAGCGTGAGTAATACACCACTTCCATTAACCGAACCAAGTCCCCCCTTTAATTATCGGAGCCGGCGAACAGTGGCGTTCGTCTCACAGGGACTTTTTCAGACAACTTTTCCTCATTCCGGGAATCAATTGTCTCATCTGTTCATTCTCGTCCGGCTCCGATCGGCCATCTTTGGTTGTTCGAGCGCGCCTGCCAAGTTTCAAACGCACGTTTTCTTTCTGCGACCCCCAGCCCAACGAATGGACAGCGGACGCTGTTTTTTTTTTTTTACTAATTCTACTCTCGCCGACCATCTGTTACTTTGTCTTTGTTTGGCTTGTTTCTGGGTTGTACGTCTGAGCCAAAATCAAACCATGTCATGAACGTTGCCAGAAAACCCAGCCCATGGCATTTTTTTCTATTTTATAGTGTTTTTCAACTCGAAAACAAATGTTGTGAACCTGAATCGAGAGACTATTGGGAATAAGGACCCTCGTTTACTACATTTAAAAAAGACTGCCGCACTATTATGGAGATAAGGCCTTCTCGTCGCTATGGAGACAGACCTTGGGTCAACTCCAACTCCCGGTATCTCTTAATCGAGGCGAATGCCAAGAGAAAAGGGATTTGTACCAGCCGATACTTTGGAGATAGACCAAGTTATTTGCTTTAAATGCGATAGTTATGTTCTTTTTTCTGTCTTAAGATAGAAGTGAACATTGGTTTACTGTATTTTCTCGTATATTAGCCACCGCGAGTATAAGCCGTACCCTTAAAATTGCCTTCAAATCATTTCATTTTACGATTTCTTTCGTTTCAGACGCAATTTTCACCTCCAAATTCATGGTTTTAATGGTACAAATGTGTTACTTTGAAGGGATAATTATAAGAAAAATCATCGCACGTGGTTTTTCTGAGATCAAAAGCACATTATTAGGTTCAATATCATAAGGAATTAATTTATCCAGTAATAGTTGTTTTCTTACTGCAAAACAGAAAATAACCAACAAATAGTAAATGTTAATTTCCCGACATCTGCTGGTGAAAAGTAGTATAGCAACACTGTAAGTCTAGTGTGCTTATAAGCCGTACCCTTGATTCAGTCATCATTTTTTTAAAATGGCTTTAAAATCGTTGAATTTTAACATTTCTTGCGTATAAGCCGCCCCATGATTCACAATTTTCACATCCATATTCATAGTTTGAATAGGGAAAGCAATGGTGTTATTTTGAAGGCAAAATCTTAAGAAAAATCATCACATATGGTATTTTTTGAGATACTTTATGGATCAAAAGGATCGTCTGCTAAATTGCACATTCCTAAAGAGTGTTGGGTTTGACTAAAATAGACGTTGAGCAGGGAAACTGGCAATGAAAGGAATTGGAGTTCTGTCCCCGAATTTCTTTGTCTCAGTCCTCTGTTCATGTTGATGTTGCAGTGGCAAACAATCCAATCCTGATTGACCTCACTGACAGGAATTCATTACATTTCAAATATTTTCAAGAAAACATTTGCTTAGTTTTTTTTGATTGACTGTTTGCCACATTCTCAATGTCCTCACGGGGTGATTTGAAGAGCTCTATCAAGCGCTACTGAAGATGCGTGACCGGACATTTGGTCCCCGGACGTTTGGTCGCCGGATGTTTGGTCGCCGGATGTTTGGTCGCCGGATGTTTGGTTGCCTGGACGTTTGGTCGCCTGGACGTTTGGTTGCCCGGACATTTGTTCGCCCAGACTTTTGGTCGCCCGGACGTTTGGTCGCCTAGGTAAATGTAATTGTGAGAGCTGGTTTCAACAGGACTTAGATATTGAACAGTACTTAGATCTTAAACAGTACTTAGGTATTAAACAGTACTTAGATATTGAACTCTCTCTCTTAGATATTAAACTCTCTCTTAGATATTGAACTCTCTCTCTTAGATATTAAACTCTCTCTTAGATATTAAACTCTCTCTCTTAGATATTAAACTCTCTCTCTCTTAGATATTAAACTCTCTCTCTCTTAGATATTAAACTTTCTCTCTTTCTTAGATATTAAACTCTCTCTCTTAGATATTAAAATCTCTCTCTCTTAGATATTAAACTCTCTCTGTCTCTCTTAGATATTAAACTCTCTCTCTCTTAGATATTAAACTCTCTCTGTCTCTCTTAGATATTAAACTCTCTCTGTCTCTCTTAGATATTAAACTCTCTCTCATGAATATAATTTTGAGAGCTAATTTCAACAGTAAACTCTCTGTCATGTTGTCAAACGTCCGGCTACCAAACGTCTGGCGACCAAATGTCCGGCGAACAAACGTCCGAGTACCTTGTAAATGCTTCCGGCCAAAACGTCTCAAATCACCCTTCATGTTACGTCTGTATCCATGTGTGTGTGTGTGTTTGTGTGTATAATCCATTCTGTTCTCTGTCTTCCAGAAATAGGATCTCCAAATCCAAGTTCAGGTTAGTACATGTTGTCCGCCAGCGTCTCCGTTCCCTTCACCTGCTCCGGACTTTGTGCGCTCACTCAATGTGTGTGTGTGTGTGTGTGTGTATCTGTGTGTATTTGATCAATCGAGTTGTTTGAAAAAGGACTTTTTAGCAACCGTGCAAACGCATGTCGGCTTTTGTTGTCTCGTGGAATCGTACGACATCCCTTGTTCACAAACGGAGGAAAGAATTTTTTTCTTTGGTTTTTCGTGTTGGATCAATAAGATGGCGTCAGAGCCAGAGGAAGAAGGTCAAACGCAAAAAAAATGGATGGAAAGAAAGAAAATACTGTATTTTCACGACTATAAGGCGCACTTAAAAGTCTGAAATTTTCTCCAAAATAGACAGTGCGGCTCATAATCCAGTGTGCTTTATATATCGAAACGAAAAATGTGTCATTCATTGACGGTGCGCCTTACAATGCTGTGCACCTTATAGTCGTGAAAATACAATAGTAATACTATACGGTATTTGCCAGGTTTTTGAAGTTTTAGGACGTTACATAGACAAAAGTATTAAGTCAGAGTTTATTGACGAATGATTGCCGCTACATAAATTGGACGTGTAGTCCAGTTTAATGTGTTTTTGTTGTTGTTTTTTTAAAAATCCACAGTACAATGATTTGTCCAATGGGGCTTCTGGTCACCCCGATTGACTCTTTGTGTATTTTCTCCTTGGTTTTCTCCTGTCGTCTTCAGTCGCTATTCTCGAAGGTGGAACCGGCTGTGCCGGCGCAAGTGTCGCGCGGCAGTCAAATCGCAGGTTTTCTATTGGCTGGTCATCTTCTTGGTTTTCCTCAACACGCTGACCATCGCCTCGGAATACCACCAGCAACCTCAGTGGTTAACGGACATACAGGGTATTTAAGATTTCAAATTTTCCGGGGCTAATTTATTACAGATACTTTGTCTCCTTGTATGCTTTTCCCATATTTTGAACTTTATACGTAAATTCTCTCATTCGTTCCAAGGTCCTCACACAACTACCAACTAAACCCTTTAAAATTGGTCAAAAGTGTCCGAAATTTGAATGAAAGATGTGGGGAAACACACTAAAATGAGAGAAAATTACACGGAAATGTTCTATTAATGTCTTTAAATAGATAAAGCATATGAAAATGTGCCTTCCCCGGCCGTTATAGATGTAATACCCGTGTTTATCCGCCAGACGGCGACAAGAACTCATTCTACTAGGGCCGAAAGCCGTCCACTTTGTATTACATTTTAGACTTTTACGTGTGTGTGTTTGTGTGTGTGTGTGTGTGTGTGGGTGTGAAAATTTGTCCGACATTGCATTTGTAGTTATTAATCGCTTAATGGGGGGAATTCAAAGTAAAACAACAGTAAACAAAATGCATGTACTTTTTGGGGGATTTTGTGACTTGGATTTTTTTCGTATCTCGAGCAACTCATTTGCATATGAAAAAAAATTGTAACCTGAAACGTTCATACCAAGAGGCATTCATAAGTAGAGGTAAAACTGGATGTGTTCGTTACATCTGTACAATTTTTTATCGCTTAATTAGGGGACTTGCAATCATCAATGAGGGGAAAAAATGGCCGTTGTTGACAGCATACTGTCAACCTCTGCCAATAACTGCCCTTATAAAGGATTATGATTCCCCATACAAACCCCCCAAAAACCGTACAAACACCGTACGACGCATGTTTACTCGCGGTAACTCGTTTCTTACTAGGTGGCTCCTCCATGCTTGCTCCCATGATATTTACTCTATGTATATCTATGCATGCGATCTTTATCGATATTGCCGTACGCACCGCTAAAAAATACGTACGATTGAGGATAATTTTTGCTGGTATACCGTGACAATAGTAACGATCGATGACAGTAGCGTCGTTGGCCACCAGCCTACGAGACTTATCTGGATTTTAGCCAAAACGGTCTTGATGAGATCGGTTTTCATAAATATTGGCGATTTAAAAAAAAATCACCGTACAAAAGTCTGTGTACGGCGTACATGATTTGAAATGGTAAAAAAACGTATAAAATATGTGTAAAACGTACAAGTTGAAAAGTATGTGACAGACATGCACTGACCTTATTATTTTTATTTCTTTGCCTGTGTTGCAGATATAGCCAACAAGGTGTTACTAGCACTCTTCACTGGTGAAATGTTGCTGAAGATGTACAGTCTGGGCCTTCAGGTGCAAGCGCAAGAGAATACGTGGAGTTAAAATGTTATAAAACCTGGCAAAAATGATGTCTTTTCCTTTCCACAGGCCTACTTTGTGTCGCTTTTCAACCGCTTTGACAGCTTTGTCGTGTGCGGCGGGATCCTGGAGACCATTCTGGTGGAAACCAAGATCATGTCGCCACTGGGCATCTCTGTGCTGCGTTGCGTACGCTTGCTGCGGATCTTCAAGATAACCAGGTCGGTCAGAATTGCCCTTTTCAAATAGCATTCCACTTGAAGGTGCTCGGACGTTTGGTCGCCGGTCTTTTGGTCCCTTTTGGTCGCCGGTCGCCGGTCTTTTGGTCGCCGGTCAAATGGTGACAGAGAGTTTACTGTTGAGCCCAGCTCTCAAAATGTTATTCATGAGAGATAGTTTAATATCTAAGAGAGAGCGTTTAATATTTAAAGTACTGTTTAATATCTAAGTACTGTTGGAACCAGCTCTCAAAATTATATTCATGAGATAGAGTTTAATATCTAAGTACTGTTTAATATCTATTTAATGTTTAATATCTAAGTAATGTTTAATATCTAAGTACTGTTTAAGATCTAAGTACTGTTGAAACCAGCTCTCAAAATTATATTCATGAGAGTTTAATATCTAAGTACTGTCTAATATCTATTTAATGTTTAATATCTAAGTAATGTTTAATATCTAAGTAATGTTTAATATCTAAGTAATGTTTAATATCTAAGTACTGTTTGATATCTAAGTACTGTTGAAACCAGCTCTCAAAATTATATTCATGAGAGTTTAATATCTAAGTACTGTTTAATATCTAAGTACTGTTGAAAACAGCTCTCAAAATTATATTCATGAGAGAGAGTTTAATATCTAAGTACTGTTTAATATCTAAGTACTGTTTAATATCTAAGTACATTTGACCGGCGACCAAAAAGGACCAAAAGACCGGCGACCAAAAGACCGGTGACCAAGCGTCCGGTCACGCACTTGAAAAGCGTGACTGACTGAAGATTCCCGCGCACCGTGTCGTGTCGTGTCCAGATACTGGAACTCGCTCTCCAACCTGGTGGCCTCCTTGCTGAACTCAGTCCGCTCCATCGCCTCCTTGCTGCTCCTGCTCTTCCTCTTCATCATCATCTTCTCCCTGCTGGGCATGCAGCTCTTTGGCGGCAAGTTCAATTTTGAGGAAACCCGGCGGAGCACTTTTGACAATTTCCCCCAGTCGCTCTTGACCGTCTTCCAGGTAAGTCAGCTTTTTCCCCCTCGGTGAAAAGGTCTCAAAAGTGCCGATTGGTCAGATCTTAACTGGAGAAGACTGGAATTCCGTGATGTACGATGGAATCATGGCATACGGTGGCCCCTCTTTCCCTGGCATGCTGGTCTGCATCTACTTCATCATCCTCTTCATCTGCGGAAATTGTATCCTGGCAGCAAAATATGGAAAAAGGCTGAATTCCTCGTGGGGAAATCGTCTTGACCAATTGGAATTCTGGAAACTGGAATTCTCCTTCATTTTTCAAAACTCCGTTGTTTTTGTGCTGGCGCACTCTCAAATTTCGCTGGGGGTCCTACAGGCAAGTGAAAGGCCTATCTAATGGTCCACATCAGGGGAAGTCAATACGTCGATCGCGAGCTACCAGTCGATGGCTAAGGTACTAGTCATACCTTGAGATACGAGCGTAATGCGTTCCGGCAGTGAGCTCGTATGTCAATTGACTCGTAGCTCAAATCAATGTCTCCCATACAAATGAACGAAATATTAATTAATTAGTTCCCACCCTCTTAAAAGAATGTATGTATATATATATATATATATATATATATATATATATATATATATATATATATATATATATATATATATATATATATATATATATATATATATATATATATATATATATATATATATATATATATATATATATATATATATATATATATATAGATATATATATATATAGATATATATATATATAGATATATATATATATATATATATAGATATATATATATATATATATATATATAGATATATATATATATATATAGATAGATATATACATATATATATATAGATATATATATAGATATATATATATATAGATATATATATATATATATATATATATATATATATATATATATATATATATATATATATATGTATATGTATATGTATATATATATATATATATATATATATATATATATATATGTATATTATATATATATATATATATATATATATATATATGTATATATATATATATATGTATATTATATATATATATATATATATATATATATATATATATATGTATATATATATATATATATGTATATTATATATATATATATATATATATATATATATATGTATATATATATATATATGTATATTATATATATATATATATATATATATATATATATATATATATATATAAATGTGTATATGTTTATATATATGTATATATGTGTATATGTTTCTATATATGTATATATGTGTATATGTTTCTATATATGTATATATATGTGTATATGTGTATATGTTTATATATACTTGTATATATGTGTATATGTTTATATATACTTGTATATATGTGTATATGTTTATATATATGTGTATATGTTTATATATATGTATATATGTGTATACAGGTGTATACATGTGTGTACATATTTTGGACCTGAGCTGGGAAACTACACCATCGCGAGTCCAAGCATGATTGCTACCTGCCAATACTACTTTGCTGCATATATCATCAGCACTATATAACTGCTGAGCTTTGTCAGGGGAAAAAATGGTAGATGGTGCAACGTTGGGACCTTGAAAAGTAGATCTTTAAGCAAAAAAATTGAGCTGGTCCAGATGAATGGATGACGTGAGGGATCGGCAACATCCTTAACACCGTCCCGCGACCAGATATCCTACTGAACGTCTTCTTGGCCATTGCCGTGGACAACCTGGCCGATGCTGAGAGCCTGACTTCTGCACAGAAGGAGGAGGAGGAGGAGAAGGAGAGGAAGAAGCTAGCTAGGTATGGCACAACATTTGAAAAAGGAGAAGTTCTCAGAAATCCTTCATTTTTTTAAATTTTTTGAACAGGCTGATCACTCCTGACAAGCGGCCAAACAATGAGAAGCCACCACTGGAGGAGAAGAGGGAGAAGATTGAGCTCAAGTCCATCAATTCTGACGGAGAGACCCACACGGCCACGAAGGTACGCAAAACAGACAAATTAACAAAACGCTCCATTTTCCTCACTTACCTTTTTTACTCGCATAAGCCGCTTTTGTTGGGCAAAAAAATGATGACTGAATCAAAGCTTATGTGTGCATAAAAACACAAAAAAATGGCAATCTGATGGCGTCATGGCGCAAGTGAATGCGGTGGATACTTTCATTTATTTCAAAATAGAGAAAAGATAAACAGATAAAACGCTAAATAAAATGTATTTTGACGTCTATGATTTTTTTTTGCCAGACGCGAGTAGCCTTGATTTTGAAATAAAACAAAATTCCTTGTTGATTTTTTTCGTTTTATTTCTTGCTCGAAAGTGACAACTATTGGAGTAATATGAACCATTGAAAGAATTGATATATTTTGTCATCAGAATCAATATGGCTGCGACTTTTAAGAAGATTGTAGTTTCTGTAATTAGAAGACATCAGGTTTTCATCAAAATAATATTTTTTCCTTTTTTTAAATTGAATAATTTGATATTTTATATCTATAAAAAGCTTTAGATTCATAAAGTATCTCAGAAATCAGTGGCGGTCCGTGAATTTCCTAGTGACGCCTTCAGCTATCGGAATCAATCTAACCCTCAAGAACTATTTTGTAAAATTCAAAAATTTTAAGACAGCTTTCAGGGTGCGACTTATATGTGTGATGGCTTATATGCAAATAAATACTTTAACCTTGTTCAGATCAACATGGACGATTACTGCGGTGACGAAAGCGAAGAGAAGAATCCTTATCCTGCCAACGATTACTTGGGTAAGTCACGCTCCTGACATTCTGCGAAAAAGTTCCACTTTTTGAGACTCCTCCCCCACTAGGCGACGAAGACGACGAGGAGCCCGACGTGCCGGTGGGCCCCAGGCCGCGACCGCTCTCGGACGTCCAGCTCAAGGAGAAGGCAGTCCCCATGCCCAAAGCCCGGGCATTCTTCATCTTCAGCCACACCAACAAGTAATGCCATCTTCCGGCTTCTTTGTTCGTGCTCAACCAATCGAAACGCGTCATTTTATTTATTTTTTTCAGATTCAGGGTCCTGTGCCATAAAATCGTCAACCACAACATCTTCACCAACCTCATCCTCTTCTTCATACTGCTGAGCAGTATTAGTCTGGCAGCTGAGGATCCGGTCAAGAATGACTCCTTCAGAAATGAGGTTCTTTTAATGGCGGCGGTCCATCATCCGTCATCTTTACCTTTTGGATCTTTGACCAGAGGGTGTCAAATGTGTGGCCAGGGTGGTCCGATCGGTGCTCGGACGTGTGGTCGCCGGTCTTTTGGTCGACTGTCAAATGATGGAGGGAGAGTTTAATATATATATATGTACTGTTTAATATCTAAGTACTGTTTAATATCTTAGTACTGTTTAATGTCTAAGTTCTGTTTAATATCTAAGTACTGTTTAATAACTAAGTACTGTTTAATATCTAAGTACTGTTGAAACCAGCTCTCAAAATTATATTCATGAGGGAGAGTTTAATATCTAAGTACTGTTTAATATCTAAGTACTGTTTAACATCTAAGTACTGTTTAATGTCTAAGTACTGTTTAATATCTAAGTATTGTTTAATATCTAAGTACTGTTTAATATCTAAGTACTGTTGAAACCTGCTCTCAAAATTATATTCGTTAGGGAGAGTTTAATATCTAAGTACTGTTTAATCTCTAAGTACTGTTTAACATCTAAGTACTGTTTAATATCTAAGTACTGTTTAATATCTAAGTACTGTTTAATAACTAAGTACTGTTTAATAACTAAGTACTGTTTAATATCTAAGTACTGTTGAAACCAGCTCTCAAAATTATATTCATTAGAGAGAGTTTAATATCTAAGTACTGTTTAATATCTAAGTACTGTTTAACATCTAAGTACTGTTTAACATCCAAGTACTGTTTAATATCTAAGTACTGTTGAAACCAGCTCTCAAAATTATATTCATGAGAGAGAGTTTAATATTTAAGAGAGAGAATTTAATATCTAAGAGAGAGAGTTTAATATCTAAGTACTGTTTAATATCCAAGTACATTTGACCGGCGACCAAACGTCCGATCACACTCTCAGTGCCATTGACAGCACTAGATGCACCCTCCCCCCCTCAGGGAAAATGGATTGGACATCTAGGGCTGGCTTTTTAGGCCCAAAATAAACTGGTCTAGCCCACGTGATATTTTGAGATTTAATGCAGTCCTTTTGGGTTTGACACTCTGGGCTCTCCTGGCAGATCCTGGGCTACGCCGACCACGTCTTCACGGGGCTGTTCACCATCGAGATCATCCTCAAGGTACGTGAAGTGGGCGTCGCTTATGACTTCCCATGTCGTCAACGGCCTCTGGTCCACGACAACAGATGACGGCCTATGGAGCCTTCCTCCACAAAGGCTCCTTCTGCAGGAACTACTTCAACATTCTCGATCTGGTGGTGGTCAGCGTCTCGCTCATCTCATCTGGGATCCAGTAAGTCCAAAATTCCATCACGTGGCCTTTGTTTTTTTGCTCTCAAATGGATGGGCTAACACTTTGGCCAATTATCCCCCCCCCCTCACTGAATTGACGTCACCGAATGTCCGCCGCCTCTTTGCCTTCACGGGTCGTTTAGTCGCCCAGCGGTGTCACAAATCAACTTGTCAACTCGCTAAGTAGGCAAATTATTAAGTTCATCAATAATTATACTTTAATATAATTCTAAAACAATACAGGGGGACATCTGATTTATATATATATATATATATATATATATATATATATATATATATATATATATATATATATATATATATATATATATATATATATATGTATATATATATATATATATATATATATATATATATATATATATATATATATATTATATTGTGTATTATATTGTGACCCAGCGGTGTCACAAATCAACTTGTCAACTCGCTAAGTAGGCAAATTATTAAGTTCATCAATAATTATACTTTAATATAATTCTAAAACAATACAGGGGGACATCTGATTTATATATATATATATATATATATATATATATATATATATATATATATATATATATATATATATATATATATATATATATATATATATATATATATATATATATATATATATATATATATATATATATATATATATATATATATATATATATATATATATATATATATATATATATATATATATATATATATATATATATATATATATATATATATATATATATATATATATATATATATATATATATATATATATATATATATATATATATGTATATGTATATGTATATGTATATGTATGTATGTATATGTATGTATATGTATGTATATGTATGTATATGTATGTATATGTATGTATATGTATATATGTGTATATATGTGTGTATATATATATATATATATATATATATATATATATATATATATATATATATATATATATATATATATATATATATATATATATATATATATATATATATATATATATATATATATATATATACATATACATATATATATACATATACATATATATACATATACATATATATACATATACATATATATACATATACATATACATATACATACATGTACATACATATACATACATATACATATATATATATATATATATATATATATATATATATATATATATATATATATATATATATATATATATATATATATATATATATATATATTATTGAATCAGATGTCCCCCTGTATTGTTTTATAATTATATAAAAGTATAATTATTGTCCTCGTCAACAAATTATTCTGCCAGCGGTAATTTCTCCTGCCCATTTAAGGCCATAAATCAAAACAATTACAAGATTATTGATTAATCCAATTGCGTAAGCAAAAACAACAGGTGTAATAATCATCGCATATCAGGTATTCAATAATAACAATTAAGATTGGAACTCAAAAACAACTCCGTTGGAAATTAAACAAACAAGCCTCCATTCGGCAAAACAATTCTGTAATCAAGCGAAAAGAGCGTCACGATTTACAAAAATATGCCAGTGATCACGAAGGTTGTTGGATAGCGATCACGCTGCATCAGCAATTTCTTAAGTGTCCTTCTAGGTCTGCATTCTGGGGTAAAGGTCAGACCTATCTTCCAGTAAACAGGTAAACCCGGTGACATGTTACGATCCCGAGCTCGCCCCATACAAATAGAAGAAGCTCTCATACAAAAATGATTAAATGCACACACATATATATATATAATAGTATTCCAGAATTAATCCACCACAAATGTTTTGCTTGGAAAATTGGCCCGGCTCAAGTTTTCCACTCCCCCAAACCACACACATGCTCTTTGTCCTTAATAATAAAGATGTCCTCTGCTTCTTCCAGCTTAGAAGTTATTGGAAGACTGTGATATTCCTCGTGTTTAATACGTTATGCTACGCTCTCTGTTTCTAACTCTTGAATAGACTAGACTTCTCGACGTAAGTCCATATTAGTGCTTACTCTCCGTATGACCTCACACACCTTCACTGTGTCTGACAGTCCCTCCTTTCAGTTCCAAATTCTCTCGTTTGGGAGAGTTCGTCGTCGGAGCCAAAAGACAAATTGACACGCCTGTTGGTATCGTTCACCCACGATTCTTTCCACCGACGATTTGGACTCCATTTCGTCAACGCTCCCAATCGAACTCTCCGAAGCGATAGAGAAACGGCGTAACGTTTTCCGTCAAAGGTAAAGAGCGCGCGGGATGTCGTCGGACTGTCACAGTTGCTCTCGGGTGCTACGGACGCTCCAATTGGCGGAATGCGCAACGTTCATAGGTGCTCGGACGTTTGGTCGCCGGTCTTTTGGTCGCCAGTCAAATGGTGACAGAGAGTTTACTGTTGAAGCCAGCTCTCAAAATTATATTTATGAGAGTTTAATATCTAGATATCTACTGTTTTCAACAGTACTTAGATATTAAACAGTACTTAAATATTAAACAGTACTTGGATATTAAAGAGTACTTACATATTAAACTCTCTCTCTTAGATATTAAACTCTCTCTCATGAATATAATTTTGAGAGCTGGTTTACTTTTGAAACCAGCTCTCAAAATTTTATTCATGAGAGAGAGTTTAATATCTAAGAGGGAGTTTTATATCTAAGAGAGAGTTTAATATCTAAGTACTGTTTAAACACTAAGAGAGAGAGTTTAATATTTAAAAGAGTGTCGAAGAGAGAGAGTTTAAGATATCTAAGTACTGTTTTAATATCTAAATACTGCTTAATATCTAAGTACTGTTATAATATCTCAGTACTGCTTAATATTTAAGTATTGTTGAAAGCAGCTCACAAAATTATATTCATGAGAGAGAGTTTAATATCTAAGAGAGCTTAATATCTAAATACTGTTTAATATCTAATTACTGTTGAAAACAGTAGATAATTAGATATTAAACTTTCTCTCATGAACATAATTTGAGAGCTGGTTTCAACAGTACTTGGACATTAAACAGTAATTAGATATTAAACATTACTTAGATAGTAAACAGTACTTAGATATTAAACCGTACTTTGATATTAAACATTACTTAGATATGAAACTTCTCTCTTAGATATTAAACTCTCTCTCAAAATTGTATTCATGAGACAGAATTTAATATCTAAGTACATTTGACCGGTGACCAGAAGACCGGCGACCAAACGTCCAGTCACGCATTCATAAAAGAGACCAATGCTTCATCTCTTTAATTAAGTGGAGGAAGTATGAGCACTTGCGCGATTGGGCGGCCGGTTAACGGTGACGGGCACTTTTCCCAGCACCACTTTCTCCATTTATGACACCTGTTTTTATTGGCGTCACCATGGCTGCACGCCATGTCCCGCCGACCTCTTTGACTGTGACACGTCAGCGACGTCGTCCCGCGCCATTGGCTACCTTCCAGCGCCTTTCACTTTCCTGTCAGAAGGCGAGCCCCGCCCCTTTTTTTGCTCCCACTCTTCCTTCACACCCTCAAAGTGATGCGTTGGCATTTTGATGGCGTGAAGAAAAAAATGTCGGTCAAAGGGCAGCCATTTTTTTTCTCCGCAAAATAAAAGATCCAAATGTCAACGTCTTCATCTAATTTGGCCGTTAGATGCTTTTGTGTTGGGCACACAATGTTTGAACTCACACTTTCCTTCTAGCACCGTTTGCTTGCACTTTGTGTGTCACTTTCTGTCGTGTGTGAGTGCGTAGCAAATGACGGCCAGGTGTCGTCGTTTTGTTGCGTATTTGCGCCATGTGTTGGTTTCGGATCAGTATCGCCGATACCAACTTGAACTTTTGGTGTTCGGACGTTTGGTCGCCGGTCTTTTGGTTGCCGGTCAAATGGTGACAGAGAGTTTACTGTTGAAACCAGCTCTCAAAATTATATTCATGAGAGAGAGTTTAATGTCTAAGAAAGAGAGTTTAATATCTAATTACTGTTTAATATCTAATTACTGTTTAATATCTAATTACTGTTTAATATCTAATTACTGTTTAATATCTAATTAATGTTTAATATCTAATTACTGTTTAATATCTAATTACTGTTTAATATCTAATTACTGTTTAATATCTAATTACTGTTTAATATCTAATTACTGTTTAATATCTAATTACTGTTTAATATCTAATTACTGTTTAATATCTAATTACTGTTTAATATCTAATTACTGTTTAATATCTAATTACTGTTTAATATCTAATTACTGTTTAATATCTAATTACTGTTTAATATCTAATTACTGTTTAATATCTAATTACTGTTTAATCTCTAATTACTGTTTAATATCGGTACGGTTGAAAACAGTAGATATTTAGATATGAAACTGTCATGAATATAATTTTGAGAGCTGATTTCAACAGTACTAAGATATTAAACAGTACTTTGATATTAAACAGTATTTAGACATTAAACAGTATTTAGATATTAAACAGTACTTAGATATTAAACAATACTTAGATATTAAACAGTACTTAAATACTAAACAGTACTTAGATACTAAACAGTACTTAGATATTAAACAGTACTTCGATATTATACTCTCTTAGATATTAAACTCTCCCTCTTAGATATTAAATTCTCTCTCTTGGATATTAATCTCTCTATTAGATATTTAACTCTCTCTCTCTCTCTTAGATATTAAACTCGCTCCCATGAATATAATTTTGGTTTCAACAGTAAACTCTCTGTCACCATTCACCGGCGACCAAAAGACTGGCGACCAAACGTCCGGTCATGGAACTTTTTGGTTTAGGATTTTGAATTTTATTGAGATTCTACAGATTTGTTTCCAATTTGAAGGAACTGACTGAAAAAAGCAGACTGGTGAACCCCCTTTAGATGTTTTTGTGGTATTTGTGTTGTTTGTGTCACCAGACTGAGTGAGAAGATGTACTAGAGTTTTGTGTTTAAACGTCTTAAATGCACAACATGAAGGACTAAGTGCTTTTTGGAAGATGGATGGAATATCTTGTCAGAGAATAGTGTCCTTTTGTCTTTACTACGTATTGATGTTCCAGGTCCAGCGCAATCAATGTGGTGAAGATCCTGCGAGTTCTGCGAGTGCTCCGACCTCTGCGGGCCATCAACAGAGCCAAAGGTCTAAAGGTCAGCCAAGAAATGGAACTGGGACAATACTGTTAAATATACAGATACCACCTGAGTTTCCAAAATATTTCATTACAAAGCTCCTGCTACACAATCTTTCAAGTGTACACATATATACAGTAATCCCTCGAATATCGTGGATTCAACTTTTGTGGTTTCACTACATGGCAGATTTTTTTCTGGGGAATTTATTTTATTTTATGGTTTTGTTTTGTTTTATTCATAAAGATGTGAAAGTCCAACTTGCCAGCGGAGGCCATTCCCATGTGCTCTGCCATTAGAACTCAGCAATGAAGTAAAAAAAAAAAAGTAAATTGCAAAAAAAACATTTTAAAGTTCATCAAAATGTGAAAATTCACGCTGAAATACAGAAGCCACTCCCCCGCTTGCTTATAGGACTCAGCATTGAAGGAAAAAAAATATTACCCTATTTTCACGACTGTGAGGCGCATTGCATTATAAGGCGCACTGCTTTATAAGGCGCATCCTCAATGAATGATACATTTTATTTTTTTTTCCCTAATATAAAGCACACTGGATTGTAAGGTGCCCTGTCTATTTTGGAGAAAATTTAAGACTTTTAAGTGTGCCTCATGTTTGTGAAAATACGGTATATATATTTATTTTTCTCTTAAAGACGACATTTTTATTTTTTCCATATATAAAGCACACTGGATTATAAGTCGCCTTGTCTATTTTAGAGAAAATTTAAGACTTTTATGTGCGCCTTATTGTCGTGAAAATACGGTATATATATTATTTTCCTCTTAAAGATGACATTTTATTTTTGTCCATTTATAAAACACACTGGGTTATAAGGCACCCTGTCTATTTTGGATAAAATTTAAGACTTAAGTGTGCCTTATAGTCGTGAAAATACGGTATTTATACTCTTTTTTTTTTCTTAGAGGGGTGACCCTACTTCACGGTTTTTCATTTGTCGCGGGCATGCCTGGTCTACATTATCCGCGATAATCGAGGGATTACTGCATGTTCACAAGCAATGCTTGTTTAGAACCAAAACACAATTGTTGTGCTATTGAAAAAAAAATCTTTTTAGAAAAATGGGAGTACTGTTAGGATCTGACAGCTATTTCTGGCCACCATAAAAACATTCAACTCTCTACGCTGTATGGTTTGGACAAACGCAGCGAGATAATCTTAACATACAGACACACACACACACACACACTCACACATACATTGTCAACCTCTGCCGATGACTGCCCTTATAAATGATTATGATTCCCCGTACAAACCCCCCCAAAAAACAGTACAAACACCGTACGACGCATGTTTACTCGCGGTAACTCGTTTCTTACTAGTTGGCTCCTCCATGCTTGCTTCCACGATATTTACTCTATGTATATCTACGCATGCGCATGTCATCCTTTATCGATATTGCCGTACGCACCGCTAAAAAAAATACATACGATTGAGGATAATTTTTCCTGGTATACCGTGACAATAGTAATGATCGATGACAGTAGCGTCGTTGGCTACCAGCCTACGGGACTCTCTGGATTTTAGCCAAAACGGTCTTGTTGAGATCGGTTTTCATAAATATTGTCGATTTAAAAAAAAATGAAAAAAAAATTCCCCGTACAAAAGTCGGTGTACGGCGTACATAATTTGAAATGGTGAAAAAAAACGTATAAAATACGTATAAAACATACAAGTTGACAGGTATGCTCACATAAATCATAAATCATGCTTTATAAGGATTCTAGATTAACATGCTTTTCTTGGCCTTCTCTAGCACGTGGTGCAGTGCGTTTTCGTGGCCATCAGGACCATCGGCAACATAGTCATCGTCACCACCTTGCTCCAGTTCATGTTCGCCTGCATCGGAGTGCAACTTTTCAAGGTAAAACGGCACCGACGCCTTACCGTCTTCCACTTTCCCGCTCACTGACACCAACAACTCAACGTCCACAGGGCAAGTTCTTCTTCTGCACGGACAGTTCCAAACAAACAAAGGCGGATTGCAGGTAAGCCTCAAGCGACTGCATGATACGAATGGACCGAAGGGCGCCAACCAATGGCTCGCTGCTCGTCAGGGGCTCTTACATCAAGTACAAAGACGGAGACGTGGCCAAACCCGAAAGAGCTTTGAGGCTTTGGGAGAACAGCGAGTTCAACTTTGACGACGTCCTGCAAGGCATGATGGCCCTATTCGCCGTGTCCACTTTCGAGGGCTGGCCGGGGTACGTGTCGACACGTTTGCGCCGCTCCCGTTTGAAACCCACACTGGTTCACGGGCCGTCACGGTTGTCCTCTACCGTCCCCACAGGCTCCTCTACAAGGCCATCGACTCTCACACTGAGGACGTGGGGCCCATCTACAACTACCGCGTGGTCATTTCCATCTTTTTCATCATCTATATCATCATCATCGCCTTCTTCATGATGAATATCTTCGTGGGTTTCGTCATCGTCACCTTCCAGGAGCAAGGCGAGCAGGAGTACAAGAACTGCGAGCTGGATAAGAACCAGGTAATGCCTTCCCCGTCCGCCAGCTCGCTGACAGACCGACCGACTGACCGCACCTTCCGGATCTTCTCCTGCCTCGCAGCGTCAGTGCGTTGAGTATGCGCTGAAGGCCCGCCCCCTGCGTCGATACATCCCCAAGAACCCGTACCAGTACAAGGTGTGGTATGTGGTCAACTCCAGCTACTTTGAGTACCTGATGTTCACGTTGATCCTTCTCAACACCATCTGTCTGGCCATGCAGGTGAGCGCTAAATGCTTGTCAGCTTCATACCTTCCGTGGGTTTAGACCTTCTCCAAGTTCTCCCGTTCTGCCATCCCCGTGCCCGGTGCTTGAACGTTTCGTTGCCGGTATTTTGGTCGCCGAATTTTGGTCGCCGGTCAAATGGTGACAGAGAGTTTACTGTTGAAACCAGCTCAAAAAATTATGTTCATGAGAGAGAATTTAATATCTAAGTACAGTTTAATATCTAAGTACAGTTTAATATCCAAGTACAGTTTAATATCTAAGTACAGTTTAATATCTAAGTACAGTTTAATGTCTAAGTATTGTTTAATATCTAAGTACTGTTTAATATCTAAGTCCTGTTTAATATCTAAGTACAGTTTTATATCTGAGTTCATTTTATTATCTAAGTACTGTTTAATATCAAAGTAATGTTGAAACCAGCTCTCAAAATTATATTCATGAGAGAGAGTTTAATATCTAAATATCTACTGTTTTCAACAGTACTTAAATATTAAATTCTCTCATGAATATAATTTTGAGAGCTGGTTTCAACAGTACTTAGATATTTAACAGTACTTAGATATTAAACTCTCTCTCTCTTAGATATTAAACTCTCTCTCTTAGATATTAAACTCTTTCTCAAGAATATAATTTAGAGAGCTGGTTTCAACAGTAAACTCTGTGACCATTTGGAGGGCGACTAAAAGACAGGCGACCAACAGACCGGCGACCAAAAGACCGGCGACCAAAAGACCGGTGACCAAAAGACCGGCGACCAAAATACTGGCGACAAAAATACTGGCGACAAAAATACTGGCGACAAAAATACTGGCGACAAAAATACTGGCGACAAAATGTCCGGTCACACGCGTGCCCACTGTACCTTTTTGTTTCTTTGCAGCATCACGGCCAGACCAAGAACTTCAACGATGCCATGAATATCCTCAACATGCTCTTCACTGGGCTTTTCACCGTGGAAATGATCCTCAAGTTGATTGCCTTCAAACCCAGGGTGAGTCCAATCTGGTCCAAACCATAGTAGCGTTTTTTTTTTTTTGTTGCAATTTCTTATTCCCGCATAAATTGCTCGTGACAGTCCCATCAATATTTGAAAATTGAAATAATCGCCCATTAAAGACCGGGACATGCAAATACAGTGTTCCCTCGCTACTTCGCGGTGCAGCTGTCGCGGTGCAGCTATCGCGGATTTTTTGGGGGAAAAATCAATGAATAAAATACAAATATTACATTAAGACAGTGCTTCTCAAATAGTGGGGCGCGCCCCCCTGGGGGGGCGTGGTGCGATACCTGGGGGGGCGCGTGTAACCCTGGGGAACAGGATTTTATTTGGCCGTACTAGTATAAAGTGTAATTGCGCATCCACTACAGTAGCTGGCAGTGGCGCTCTCATTTATTTTTTATTTCAGGCATTGATGCACTTAAAATCTGTTCTGTTGCAGACTTAAAACAAGATTTAATAAAGTTATTCTTTGTAAGTTTTTCTTTTTTCCTTTTCTTTAATGTTAATAAGGAAAAAATGTTGTACTTATAACAATTTTATAAAATGATTTTATTTATAGTCACGGTGGGAAGTGGGGGGGGGGGGGGGGCGAATAGTTTTCTTCTTGCTAGGGGGGGGCCTAACAGAAAATAATTGAGAAGCACTGCATTAAGACAACATATTTTACAGTTTTTTTTGTTATAACATGAATTTCACTCTCTCTACCCGTATTCTATATGGTGTACTGCAGTGTATCCCAACCTTTTTTGAGCCGAGGCACACTTTTTGCATTGAAAAAAATCTCAAGGGACACCACCATCTGAAAATCTTTGGCGCCTATATTTATAATAGTTATGCTCATCGAAGTTTTATCAGCAGAAATCGCATCCAAAATTATTCCAAAATCTAATTTTTCACAATGACCTAATGTCACGGAAATGCGGCCTGTCGACCCTGAACAACTTCCAGTTTGATTGATGCAAATAACCAAGTAAAGCTATTGATCGCATCATTTTATGATTTTTCTCTAAATATTACTTAAATCTCCTAATATTCCCCCCAAAAAATTGTGCTCACACAGACTTTACGTCGGCAAAAGTTGATGCCCTAGAAACCAGACAACTTCCATTTCGACTAAGAGAAAGAGCAAAAAATTACTGTTTGACAACTTGAATCGAATAATAGTATAATCTACAATTTAACGTCCATCATATTTTGATTTGAACCTTGTTCCATTTTAATCTCCTTATATTCATATTAATTTTTCTCTCTCAATATCACATTGTATGACTTCTTGCAATTTCCCACGGCACACCTGACCATTGCTCACGGCACACCAGTGTGCCGCGGCACAGTGGTTGGGAAACACTGGTGTACTGTATAGAGGGGGGTAAAAAAAATTAAAAAATTAAATAAAATAAAAAATTATTATTATTATTTTTTTTTTGGAATTAAATTCAAATTAAGCATTTTTGAAGGGGAATCCCTACTTAGCGGAAATTCACTTATCGCAGGTGGTCCCGGTCCTCATTAACCACGATAAGCGAGGGAACACTGTATATTATAGTTTTTTTTATCATTTGCAAGCCGAGCCGAGAAAAGGTCTTGAAAATGGATCAACTACTGTCTAAAATGTCCTTTGCCATTTCAGTTAACAATTGTTGATAAAAATTGACACATTTCAGGAATTCATGCAGAAATATCAGGAATTTGCATGCCCCCACTTGTGCAAAATCCCGCTAATATACTTTTTATAACAAAAAATGATAAATCGGGAAAAATCCCAAATATTCAACCTAATGAATAAATCCAATCCATCCAATCTTCCTCCTGATTCTCCCCCTTGTCTTTGCCTCCTCCGACAAATTTTAGCCTCCATTTGTTTGAACGCAATATCAAATGGGGATCGACGTCCAATCAAGCGATTGGACGCCGTCTACCACCGCGTCCTTTAATATGGCCGCTGTCATATTACTGAATTCCTCGGCTGTGATTTGAAAAGAATGTATCCCTACTAGAGACGTCCAAACTATTTGATGCGGTAGGCTCAACAGTGGTTCATTGGCTACCGCATCCCAATTCAAATGGATTGGACGGACGCCCATCTCCTTCTATGACAGCCTCTAAGTTTCCTACATTTGAACCATACGTCAAAGGGTGCTTGGATGTTTGATCGCCGGTCTTTTGGTCGCCGGTCAAATGGTGACAGAGAGTTTACTGTTGAAATTATATTCATGAGAGAGAGTTTAATATCTAAATATCTGCTGTTTTAAACAGTACTTAGATATTAAATTGTACTTAGATATTAAATTGTACTTAGATATTCAATTGTACTTAGATATTCAATTGAACTTAGATATTAAACAGTACTTAGATATTAAATTGTACTTAGATATTCAAGTGTACTTAGATATTAAACAGTACTTAGATATTCAATTGTACTTAGATATTAAACAGTACTTAGATATTAAACTCTCTCTCATGAATATCATTTTGAAAGCTGGTTTCAACAGTACTTAAATATTTAACAGTACTTAGATATTTAACAGTAGTTAGATACTAAACAGTACTTAGATATCAAACTCTCATGAATCAACAGTAGATATTTAGATATTGAACTCTCTCATGAATATAATTTTGAGAGCTGGTTTCAACAGGACTTTGATATTAAACAATAATTCGATATTAAACAGTACTTCAATATTAAACAGTACTTATATATCAAACAGCACTTAGACATTAAACAGTACTTAGATATTAAACAGTACTTAGATATTAAACAGTACTTAGATATTATACAGTACTTCGATATTAAAAAGTACTTGGATATTAAAAATACTGGGATATTAAACAGTACTTAGATATTCAACAGTACTTAGATATTCAACAGTACTTAGATATTAAACAGTACTTAGATATTATACAGTACTTCGATATTAAAAAGTACTTGGATATTAAAAATACTGGGATATTAAACAGTACTTAGATATTCAACAGTACTTAGATATTCAACAGTACTTAGATATTAAACAGTACTTAGATATTATACAGTACTTAGATATTAAACAGTACATTAAACTGTACTTAGATATTAAACAGTACTTAGATATTATACAGTACTTATATATTAAACAGTACTTAGATATTAAACTCTCTCTCTTAGATATTAAACTCTCTGTCATGAATATAATTTTGAGAGCTGGTTTCAACAGTAAACTCTCACAATTTAAACAAAAGGGACCAAAAGATCGGTGGCCAAACGTCCAGTCATGACGGCGAGGGAGCGGCAGATGGCGTTTCCCTTCTAACCTTCCTCTCTTACCTCCACTCCTTCCTCCTCCTCCTCCTCTTCCTCCTGTTTAGGGTTACTTTAGCGATCCCTGGAATGTGTTTGATTTCCTCATCGTAATTGGCAGCATAATAGACGTCATTCTCAGTGAGATCAACGTAAGTACTCGCCTCTCCCCATCTCTCTCTCTCTTTCTCCCTTCCTCCCCCCCATCTCCATCCTTGACTCCAAAATGGCTACTCATTGGATTCTGGCAATGACCCACGGGCACTAACTTTGTTGACAACACGTACGTCGAGCATGCTGGTTTTCGTTGATTGGACTTTTTATTTTATTTTTTTCGTTGTTGTGATTTATCTTTGCTTGCCGTGTTTGTTTTCTGCTTTTTTTTTGTTTTGGCTAATGTTATTTTTTTCCCCCTTTCATTCTTTCTGTTCTTTCCATCCCCACGCAGCATTATTTTGTCGATGCATGGAACACTTTTGATGCCTTGATAGTTGTGGGTAGCTGTATTGACATAGCGATCACTGAAGTTAACGTAAGTATAGAGCCGCTCGGTCCCTCCCCCCACGTAAAAGCCATGCTCGTCTCGCACGCTGCCTTCAAATGATTAGGAAAGCGTCGGTTTTCATCCTACAGTAGCTGGTGTGCAGTAGCCACGGAATTAGCGATTAGCTGCACGATGCGAAGTTCCAAAACAACAATTTGCGCCGGTTAAAAAGAGTTTTTGTGCTGAACGGTGTTTCAAATACGACCAAATTTTACTTTTATTTTTGCAAATTTAGCAACCACATTTAGCAACTTCAATATTTTCCTCCAAGCAATGTTCCCTCTAATTTTTTTGTTGGTCTGGACAGAAAGACAGCGCATTGAGTATTCATACCTGTCAACTTGTACGTTGTATACGTATTTTATACGTTTTTTTATCATTTCAAATCATGTACGCACGCCGCACACCGACTTTTGTACGGGGGAGTTTTTTTTTTTAGTTCGCCAATATTTATGAAAACCGATCTCAACAAGACCGTTTTGGCTAAAATCCAGATAGTCTCATAGGCTATTAGCCAACGACGCTACTGTCATTGATCGTTACTATTGTCACGGTATACCAGCAAAAATTATCCTCAATCGTATGTATTTTTTTAGCGGTGCGTACGGCAATATCGATAAAAGATGACATGCGCATGCGAAGATATACATAGAGTAAATAGACTAGCCACCTAGTAAGAAACAAGTTACCGCGAGTAAACATGCGTCGTACGGTGTTTGTATGCTTTTTGGGGGGTTGCACGGGGAATCATAATCATTTATAAGGGCAGTTATCGGCAGAGGTTGACAGGTATGAGTATTAGTGTGAGCGACATCATCATTGCTGGCTATAGGCACACCAGTATCACACCCGTCATAAGCAGGTGCATGTCAATGTTCCCTCTAATTTTTCATGTAAAACATGCTGTAAAACACAAAAAACCTAAGAGTGGACAGAGCTACTGTCACTGGCTGCCGCGTAAACGGCGCCATCATGGGGAAAGGGGTATAAAAAAAGAAGTTGAGATTTTATTTACTGTGTGCCATATGATTGTTGCTGCGCAGAGAAGACGAGAGTAGTGCGCAGTTGCGCACGCGCGCAGCTTAGAGAGAACATTGCCTCCAATTACCGTATTTTCTCGCCTATTTGTCACTCAAAAAATAATGATTCAATCCACGTAACGGCTTATATGCGCTTAAATTTTGACTAAACATGCACGAAACTGCAAAGTGACAAAGTCAAAAGGCTGTAACGCAAGACAATGAGGCCGACACGGTCATTTATTTCAAAATACAAAAAAGATAAACAGATAAAACTCTAAAGAAAATACATTTTTATGTATCTCCATCATACGGTAATTAAATGTTCATAGTGTTTACCATGTCAGCACATACCAATTGTTGTTAAGGCTGATCGAAGGTGTTTGCGGTCCATCATTCAATCCCCAGCCAAACCGCCACACCCCCCCCCCCCCCCACCTCCCACCACACCCCAAAAGCTGCTCTGTTGCTGATCTTTGTTACCTTTCCTTAAAGCCAGCTGACTCCTCGTCTTCCTCCTCTTCCTCCTCTCACCCTCACGTGGTAAGACCAATGGTACGCTCCGACGGTAACCTCGCCTACCACCACCCTAAGCATGACCCCCAGCGCTATCACCGCCGCCGTGTGTATGTCCATCTCCAGCGTCAAGATCCCCCCCCCCCACCCCACCCCCGCTTCCATTTTTGGGTGTCATGTCCAGTGCAAGCCATCACGATGACACTTTTTAATCACATGTCAAACTCTTCGCTTTCACCCATGAGCTTCCCTTCAATGCTCGTTTGAAGCAATTGTTCTTTTGGTCACCCGTCTTTTGGTCACCGGTCTTTTGGTCCCTTTTGGTCAAATGGTGACAGCTGTTGAAGCCAGCTCACAAAATTATATTCATGAGAGAGAGTTTAATATCCAGGAGAGAGAGTTTAATATCCAGGAGAGAGAGTTTAATATCTAAGTACAGTTTAATATCTAAGAGAGAGTTTAATATCTAAGTACAGTTTAATATCCAAGTACTGTTTAATATCTAAGTATTTTTAATATCTAAGTACTGTATAATATCTAAGTACTGTTAAAATATCTAAGTACTGTTTAATATCTAAGTATTTTTTTAATATCTAAGTACTTTTTTAATATCTAAGTATAGTTTGCTATCTAAGTACTTTTTAATATCTAAGTACTGTTTAATATCTAAGTACTGTTTAATATCTAAGTACTGTTTAATATCTAAGTACTGTTGAAACTAGCTCTCAAAATCATATTCATTTGAGTTTGATATCTAAATATTTACTGTTTTCAACAGTACTTAGATATTAAACAGTACTTATATATTAAACAGTACTAGGATATTAAACAGTACTTATATATTACACAGTACTTAGATATTAAACAGTACTTAGATATTAAACAGTACTGAGATATTAAACTCGCCCGCTGAGATATTAAACTCTCTCTCATGAATATAATTTTGAGAGCTGGTTTCAACAGTAAACTCTGTCACCATTTGACTGGCAACCAAAAGACTGGCGACCAAACGTCCGATTACCGGGTAATTGTAACATCACCGCCTCAGAAGAGCGCCTTTTCCCACGAGGTGTTTGGAGAATGACAATATCCCCAAAACGGAATGCTTGGCGACAAACAAATTCTTTGTGACTTTTTCTTATTTTGTGGTACTTTTTCCTAATTTTTCGATACCAGCGAATTGAAACCACTGTACGTCACGTCTAAATTTTGCGGCTGGAGACGGAGCATTGGCATAAATAAATCAAAGCGTATTATGAAAAGCATAAAGCATTGCGGGAGGTAGCTGAATATTTTATCATCGACTACTGGGACACAAAAGAAAGCCACCGAAATCTGGTCCGCTGACAAATTTCCATCCCAAAAATATCTGGCGAGGCGAGCGCGTCAGTCACGGGGGGGTTTGATGGTAAAAGCAAACCGCCAGAAAGGGTGAAAATGAGATTTGTCAAGCGTGGTGATAGAAATGTATTCCAGGAGATAAAATATCTTAATCCACCTGAAACTCCCCAGTTGTTTCCTCCCTCCAAAAGTGATTTATTGGAACGCTGATCAGCCCGAGATCACCCAGAATGGCTCTTATATCCAAATTCGTCTCGTATCTCAAGATAAATATTAGCTCGTATATCATAATTTGTCTATCAAAATTTGTGTCGTATGTAAAAATTTGTCTCGTATATCAAAATGTGTCTTGTATCTCAAGATAAATATTGGCTCGTATATCAAAATATTTCTCGCATATCTAAATGTGTCAAGATAAATATTGGCTCGAATATCAAAATTTGTCTCATATCTCGAGTTAAATATTGGCTCTTCTATTCAAATTTGTTTCGTATCTCAAGATAAATATTGGCTCATATATAAAAATTTGTGTCTATCAAAATTTGTGTCTATCAAAATTTGTGTCTATCAAAATTTGTGTCTATCAAAATTTGAGTCTAACAAAATTTGAGTCTAACAAAATTTGAGTCTAACAAAATTTGAGTCTATCAAAATTTGAGTCTATCAAAATTTGAGTCTATCAAAATTTGAGTCTATCAAAATTTGAGTCGATCAAAATTTGAGTCGATCAAAATTTGAGTCGATCAAAATTTGAGTCGATCAAAATTTGAGTCTATCAAAATTTGTCTCGTATATCAAAGTGTCTCGTATCTCAAGATAAATATTGGCTCTTATATCAAAATGTGTCTCGTATATCAAAATTTATCTTGTATATCAAAATTTCTCTTATATCAAAATTTGTCTCGTATATCAAAATTTATCTGGTATATCAAAATTTCTCATATATAAAAAATTGTCTCGCATCTCAAAATAAATATTGTCTCACATATCAAATTTTGTCTCGTATCTGGAAATAAATATTGGCTCGAAAATCTACCCGCATCTCAAATAGCTCGTATGTCGAGGTATTTCTGTCGAGCAACGCTGTAAGTCTTATGCGCCTATAAGCCATACCCTTGATTCAGTCATTCTTTTGCGTTACAAATACGGCTTATACCCAAGAAAATAGGGTAATTGTGGCCAACAATGTCCTAAAAAAGGGGCTGCAGAACTCGGAGGAGAGCGCCCGCATCTCCATCACTTTCTTCCGGCTCTTCCGCGTCATGCGATTGGTCAAGCTGCTGTCCCGTGGGGAAGGTATCCGGACGCTACTGTGGACCTTCATCAAGTCCTTCCAGGTAACAACGCAACCAAAAAAAAAAAACAAAGCAAAAGATGTCAACATCATTTTGGGGAGAAATGAAGAGTCATCTGCATCCACTCTCTTTAGGCTCTACCTTACGTGGCGCTGCTCATCGTGATGCTCTTCTTCATCTACGCCGTCATTGGCATGCAGGTAAAGCGCCTCTCTACGAGACTTCATTGGCCAAAGAAACTGATGTGTTGCGCTCCTGTGCAGATGTTTGGCAAGATAGCGTTGCGGGACTACACGCAGATCAACAGGAACAACAATTTCCAGACCTTCCCCCAGGCGGTCTTGCTGCTTTTCAGGTGAGGAACATTTCCAAGCTTCCAAGACCGACCCACTTATGGAATTGTTTTCTGATTCCACACACACATGCTTGGGGTGCTCAGACATTCGGTCGCCGATCTTTTGGTCGCCGGTCTTTTGGTCGCCGGTCAATGGTGACAGAGAGTTTACTGTTGAAACCAGCTCTCAAAATTACATTTTTGAGAGAGAGTTTAATATCTAACTACTGTTTAATATCTAAGTACTGTTTAATATCTAAGTACTGTTTAATATCTAAGTACAGTTTAATATCTAAGTACTGTTTAATATCTAACTACTGTTTAATGTCTAAGTACTGTTTAATATCTAAGTACTGTTTAATATCTAAGTACTGTTTAATATCTAAGTACTGTTTAATATCTAAGTACTGTTTAATATCTAAGTACTGTTTAATGTCTAAGTAATGTTGAAAACAGTAGATATTTGGATATCAAACTATCTCATGAATATCATTTTGAGAGCTGGTTTTAACAGTGCTTAGATATTAAACAGTACATAGATATTAAACAGTACTCAGATATTAAACAGTACTTAGAAATTAAACAGTACTTAGATATTAAACAGTACTTAGATATAAAACAGTACTTGGATATTAAACAGTACTTGGATATTAAACAGTACTTGGACTCTCTCTTAGACATTAAACTCTCTCTTAGACATTAAACTCTCTCTTTCACATTAAACTCTCTCTTAGACATTAAACTCTCTGTCTCTTAGACATTAAACTTTCCCTCATAATTATAATTTTGAGAGCTGGTTTCAACAGTAAACTCTCCGTCACCAAAAGACCGGCGACCAAAAGACCGGCGACCAAAAGTTTTGGTTAATTTGGAGCGAGCATTTCTCTTGCAAGAGATGTATTAAAATGCCTTGTATTAATGTGATAGGTTCATTAATAATTACCCTTCTTTGTAATTATCAATAACTGAAAGCAGACATCTTATTCAATTATTGACATTTAATTAAATAGATTGGATCACAGATAAGAACCTCAAGGGAAGATACATCTTCAAAAGTATCCTCTCGAACATTTTTGTACGACTTTAAGGCATTTGGATAAAAACAATCACGCCTTCATTTGACCTAACAATCATATAACAATTACATAAAGAAGCCTGAAGTGTGTCACGAATAGAAGGAATAATTTAATGATTTAACAAAGAAATGAATAACTACACATATATGTATAATAGTAATACAGAATAAACCCAACATAATGTCACTAAACTTCATTGCAAGCAGATATATAATGATTATACTTCAAGCAAATTTATAATAATGATAAACCTAACAGGTTCCTTTTTAACTCATTGGAATCCATTAAAGGCGCCATTTTGACGGCGGGGGGGCGGGGGGGGGTGCAATGAAAGAATCGGAAATGAAGGAAAGTGCACACAACTCACAAACATCTGGTTTTGCGGCGCCCTTTGTTGAAAAAATGAACGCATTTAATTCTGTACATGCATTAGGAACAGAACCCTTAGCGGGGGGGGGACAACTTTTGGCCCGCGGGCCACACGTTTGGATTAGAGGAATTGCAGATAAACAAGAGGTTGTGTTTTCTGATTTCTCCAAGATGTGCGACGGGTGAGGCTTGGCAGGAGATCATGTTGGCGTGCTCGCCCAACCGTCCCTGTGAGAAAGGATCCACCAATGAGAACGTCACCATCCACGAAGACTGCGGGAGCCAGTTTGCAATTATCTACTTTGTCAGCTTCTACATGCTCTGTGCCTTTCTGGTCGGTGAATAGCTTCGGAGGGGGTGGGGGGGTGATGATTTCAAGGAATCGGACCGGTGCATCACATTTCCTCTCCCGCAGATCATCAATCTGTTCGTGGCTGTCATCATGGACAATTTTGACTACCTGACTCGGGATTGGTCCATTCTGGGGCCGCATCATCTCGACGAGTTCAAGAGGATCTGGGCCGAGTATGACCCGGAAGCAAAGTGAGTTTGTCGTTTTTTACTTACCTTCTCACCTTTTAAAAAAATTAAACGATTTCTATACAGTAATAAATACCTTGACATACGAGGGTCCTAGAGGAGAATTCTTAGCAAATTTTCGCCATGAGGTATAATGCAAATTTGACATACAAACATACGATGTGAGGAAGCAACTAGTTCAGGAGTGGGCCAACTTTTGGGGGCGGGGGGCCACATTGACTTTAAAAATTTGACAGATAGGCCGGTTCAGCAACAAGATACGATACATATAAAAAAGGGCATCAGTTAACAGTACATATGAAACATAAACAAAAAAAAGGACTAAAGGATTAACATACTCATCACTAATCAATAAAGTATAAAGTACAAAGTAATTAGATATTAAACTCTATGTTGGATATTAAACTCTCTCTCTTAGATATTAACTCTCTCTCTCTTAGATATTAAACTTTCTCTCTTAGATATTAAAATCTGTTAGATTTTAAACAAAGGGTGGGCAAACTTTAGGGCCCAGGGGCCACATTGACTTTAAAAATTTGACAGATGGGCCGGGTCAGCAACAAGATACGATACACATAAAAAACTGCATTCGTTAACAGTGCATATGAAACATAAACAGAAAAAAGGACTAAAGGATTAACTCATTAAGGATTAAGCTCATCACTCATCATTAAAATAAAAAGTACAAAGTAAAGTCAAAAGTATAAAGTACAAGGTAAAGTCAAAAGTATAAAGGATAAAGTAAATTCAAAAGTATAAAGTACAAAGTAAAGTCAAAAGTATAAAGTACAAAGTAAAGTCAAAATTATAAAGTACAAAGTAAAGTCAAAAGTATAAAGTACAAATTAAGGTGAAAAGGAATGTATGAAGAAATATAAAAATGTCATTTAAAAAAAGATAGAAGAGCTGTAAAACACGAAAAACAAATAAGAGTGGACAGAGCTACTGCCACCGGCTTCCGCGTGATGGCGCCATCTTGGGTTGGAAAAAAGAAAAAAGATATTTGGACAACGTCGGCGGGCCGGATATGGCCTGCGGGTCGTAGTATGCCCTGAGCTAGTTCCAACTCAAAAAAACGCGGCTGGAATACATTAACATCTTTGCCTGGGATATAACATCCATTTTTAAGTATATCGTAAGTGAAATTCATTTCAGTTCAATTTAAAGTTTATGTTATGATACGTTGTGCCACAAAAGTGTAGCAGACCGAGTGTGTCAAATCTCTCTCTTTCACCGTTAGCCGATACCATACACTAATGTACACAATAATGTCACATTTTATTGCAGATCATAACCACTAGTTAGGTATTTGTTACTTAGGTGGTGATTTCGAACAATTCAAAACATGTTTTTCCTTTGAAATATCCTAAAAAAAAATTTTGGGGGCCGACAAATGCGGCTTATGTAGGAGTAAATAGGGTACCGTATTTTCACGACTATAGGGCGCACCCTCAATGAATGACACATTTAATTTTTTTCCATATATAAAGCACATTGGATTATAAGGTGCCCTGTCTATTTTGGAGAATATTTAAGACTTATGTGCGCCTTATATATGTGAAAATACGATATATATATATTATTTTTTCTCTTAAAGACAACATTTTTATTTTTTTCCATATGTAAAGCACACTGGATTATAAGGCGCCCTGTCTATTTTGGAGAAAATTTAAGACTTTTAAGTGTGCCTTATAGTCGTGAAAATACATTATTTATACTCATTTTTTTCTTAGAGGGGTGACCCTACTTATGGTTTTTCATTTAATATAATTTTGAGAGCTGGTTTCAACAGTAAATTCTCTGTCATGTTGTCAAACATCTGGCGACCAAACGTCCGGGCGACCAAACGTACTGGGCGACCAAACTTCCGGGCGACCAAACGTCCGGGTGACCAAACGTCCGGGCGACCAAACGTCCGGGCGACCAAACGTCCGGGCGACCAAACGTCCGGGCGACCGAACGTCCGGGCGACCAAACGTCCGGGCGACCGAACGTCCGGGCGACCGAACGTCCGGGCGACCGAACGTCCGGGCGACCGAACGTCCGGGCGACCGAACGTCCGGGCGACCAAACGTCCGGGCCACCAAACGTCCAGGCCACCAAACGTCCGGGCGACCAAACGTCCGGGCCACCAAATGTCCGGGCGACCAAACGTCCGGGTGACCAAACGTCCCGGCCACCAAACGTCTAAAGTGCGCCTTATAGTTGTAAAAAAACAGTTGTTATTTTAAATAGGAAAAATTGATTTGAGATACAAGTGAATTGACATAGCAGCTAAGTTTTGGAACGCATGAAGCTCGTATCTCAAGGTATTACTGGATTCTAATTCGTCATACGCAGCTGGGTATGATGACAATTAGGCTTTTTGTCAAGTCAATGATGACGACAATGTCTAAGTCTAATTTTATTTATATTTTTTACTCCTTTTCCTTTAATGGAGACTGTCTTTTTTTGGATTCCAGGGGGAGGATAAAACATCTGGATGTGGTGACGCTGCTCCGGAGAATCCAACCTCCACTCGGCTTTGGCAAACTTTGTCCTCACCGGGTCGCCTGCAAGGTGAGCTAGCAGCACCACCACCAGCACTTGGGTTCTGGCGAGATAGACGCATGGGCGCCAACTTTTATCACGGCGTTTGTGTTCATAGCGTCTGGTATCCATGAACATGCCCCTGAACAGTGACGGGACCGTCATGTTCAACGCCACGCTGTTTGCGCTGGTCAGAACGGCGCTGAGGATCAAGACGGAAGGTGAAGTGTGCTCTCCAATCAAAGCATGGCAGCCCTTTCACCTCCTCATTTTTTAACCCCACATGTCCACCTTTAGGCAACTTGGAGCAGGCCAACGAGGAACTCAGGGCAATCGTCAAGAAGATCTGGAAGAGAACCAGCATGAAACTTTTGGATCAAGTGGTGCCTCCCGCCGGTGGTGCGTATTCCGGGTGATCGGACGTTTGGTCGCCGGTCTTTTGGTCGCTAGTCTTTTGGTCCCTTTTAGTCGCCGGTCAAATGGTGACAGAGAGTTTACTGTTGAAGCACGCTCTCAAAATTATAATCATGAGAGAGAGTTTAATATGTAAGAGAGTTTAATATCTAAATACTGTTTAATATCTAAGTACTGTTTAATATCTAACTACTGTTTAATATCTATGTACTGCTTAATATCCAAGTACTGTTTAATATCTAAGTACTGCTTAATATCTAAGTACTGTTGAAACCAGCTCTCAAAATTATATTCATGAGAGAGTTTAATATCTAAGAGAGAGATAGTTTAATATCTAAGCACTGTTTAATATCTATGAGAGACAGTTTAATATCGAAGTATTGTTTAATATCTAAGTACTGTTGAAACCAGCTCTCAAAATTATATTCATGAGAGAAAGTTTAATATCTAAGAGAGAGAGTTTAATATCTAACTAACTACTGTTTAATATTTATGTACTGCTTAATATTTAAGTACTGTTTAATATCTAAGTACTCTTGAAACCAGCTCTCAATATTATATTCATGAGATAGTTTAATATCTAAGAGAGAGAGTTTAATATCTAAGTACTGTTTAATATCTCAGTACTGTTTAATATCTAAGTACTGTGTAATATCTAAGAGAGAGAGAGTTTAATATCTAAGTACTGTTGAAAACAGTAAATATTTAGATATTAAACTCTCATGAATATAATTTTGAGAGCTGGTTTCAACAGTACTTAGATATTAAACTGTACTTAGATGTTCAAACTGTACGTAGATATTAAACAGTACTTAGATGTTCAAACTGTACTCAGATATTAAACAGTACTTAGATATTAAACTCTCTCTCTTAGATATGAAACACTCTCTCATGAATATAATTTTGAGAGCTCCCTTCAAAAGTAAACTCTGTCCCCATTTGACTGACGGCCAAAAGACCGGCGACCAAACGTCCGGTCAGGGTATTCCGCGATGGTCTGCCAAGTCAAAATGTCTTAACTCGCTGGGTTTCCCCCTCAGACGACGAGGTGACAGTTGGAAAGTTCTACGCCACCTTCCTCATTCAGGAGTATTTCCGCAAGTTCAAGAAGAGGAAAGAACAAGGGCTGGTGGCCAAAGTGCCCCCCAAAACCGCCCTCTCTCTGCAGGTAACCACACTACCATCAGACTTCATTTCCGCGTCAACGAGCCATCATTTTCACCCGCGTTTAGGCCGGTCTTCGGACGTTGCACGACATCGGTCCTGAGATTAGACGAGCCATTTCTGGAGACTTGACGGTGGAGGAGGAACTGGACAAGGACCCCAAGGAACCCATGTCGGCTGCCTCGGAGGACGACATCTTCAGGGTAAAGCTCGCACTTTGCTATCCCTTTTATGCGCATATAAACCATACCATCGATTCACTCATCTTTTTTTTTGGTCCGACAACTGCGGCTTATATGCGAGTAAATATGGTAGTTTTAATCCCATACCTGTCAACCTTTGCCGATAACTGCCCTTATAAATGATTATGATTCCCCGTACAACCCCCCCAAAAAAACCTTACAAACACCGCACGACGCATGTTTACTCGCGGTAACTCGTTTCTTACCAGGTGGCTCCTCCATGCTTGCTTCCATGATATTTACTTTATGTATATCTACGCATGTCATCCTTTATCGATATTGCCGTACGCACCGCTAAAAAAAAAAAAATTACGATTGAGGATAATTTTTGCTGGTATACCGTGACAATAGTAACGAATCGATGACAGTAGCGTCGTTGGCTACCAGCCTACGAGACTATCTGGATTTTAGCCAAAATGGTCTTGTTGAGACTGGGTTTCATAAATATTGGCAATTTTTTTATTACTGTATTTTCATGACTATAAAGCGCACTCAAAAGTCTTAAATTTTCTCCAAAATAGACAGTGCGTCTTATAATCCAGTGTGCCTTATATATGGAAAAAACAGAAAACCAAAAACGAAATACCACCACTGTGGGATATTAAAAAAAACACAAACACCTGAAATGAAACAATACTGCTAAATATGCAGATGCCATCTAAGTTTACAACATCTTCCCTCATATAGCTCCTCCCCCACTGCAAGATTTTATACAAAAAAAATCCAAAACATCAACAATGGCTGGCTCTTACCGTATTTTCACGACTATAAGGCGCACTTTAAAAGTCTTAAATTTTCTCCAAAATAGACAGTGCGCCTTATAATACAGTGCACCTTATAATACAGTGCCTCTTATATATGGAAAAAATGTCATTCATTGAGGATGCGCCTTATAATGCGGTGCGCCTTATAGTCGTGAAAATACGGTACTTTTTTTCCCCGTACCAAAGTCGATGTACGGCGTACATGATTAGAAATGGTAAAAAAACGTATAAAATACGTATAAAACGTACAAGTTGACAGGTATGTAATCCTTAGCTCTGCTATGACCCATCCCTAAAACCCAGCCGTGTTTTTTCCATCCTCGGCCAGTCATGGTCAAGCCGAGCGCGCCTTTTTAACATGCCTTCTTCCTCTGTAGCGCTCCGGCGGTTTGTTCGGCAACCACGTCAACTACTACGGCCAGAGCGATGGCCGCGCCTCCTTCCCGCAGTCGTTCACCAGCCAACGTCCGTTACACCTCAGCCAGAAGGGCTCGCCGTGCGAAGGCGACAGTCCGTCCCACGAGAAGCTGGTGGACTCGGCTACCTTCACGCCGTCCTCGTACTCCTCGTCGGGTTCCAACGCCAACATCAACAATGCCAACAACACCAGTGTGGCTGGCGTGGCCCCGCCAGGCTGCCGCCGCTTCCCCGTCCCGTCCGTCAGCACGGTGGACGGCCGTGCGGGACAGCCGCTTACGCCTGTCCTGCTCCCCAGATCGGCTTGGTGCTTCCCACCCAGGTGAGGTGTACTGGAAGCACAAAAATGGTGTTTTTGACCCAAACTTTGCACTCCTCTCTCCTCTTTTTTTTTTTTCTTTCTTGGGCCTTACGGCAAGCAGGACGTGTTTTTTTGACAACCTCATTCGGTACGTGGCCAAGGCGCAGTGCGTGTTTGCCGAAGTTCGCTCCGAGAGGTTCTCATCCGTGACCGGATGTTTGGTCGCCGTTTTTTTGGGTCGCCGGTCAAATGGTGACAGAGAGTTAACTATCATGAGAGAGAGTTTAATATCTAAGAGAGACAGTTTAATATCTAAGAATTGTTTAATATCTAAGTACTGTTGAAACCAGCTCTCAAAATTATATTATCAAGAGAGAGTTTGACATCAAAGTACTTTTTAATATCTAAGCACTGTTGAAAACAGTAGATATTTAGATATTAAACTCTCATGAATATAATTTTGAGAGCTGGTTTCAACAGTACTTATATATTAAACCGTATTTAGATATTAAACAGTACTTAGATATTAAACAGTACTTAGATATTAAACAGTACTTAGATATTAAACAGTACTTAGATATTAAACAGTACTTAGATATTAAACAGTACTTAGATATTGAACAGTACTTAGATATTGAACAGTACTTAGATATTAAACAGTACTTAGATATTAAACAGTACTTAGATATTAAACAGTACTTAGATATTAAACAGTACTTGGGTATTAAACAGTACTTAGATATTAAACAGTACTTAGACATTAAACAGTACTTAGATATTAAACAGTACTTAGATATTAAACAGTACTTAGATAATAAACAGTACTTAGATATTAAACAGTACTCAGAAATTAAACAGTACTCAGAAATTAAACAGTACTCAGAAATTAAACTACTCAGAAATTAAACAGTACTTAGATATTAAACTCTCACTCTTAGATATTTAAACACTCTCTCTTAGATTTTAAACTCTCTCTCATGAATATAATTTTGAGAGCTGGTTTCAACAGTCAACTCTCTGTCACCATGAGACCGGCGACCAAAAGACCGCCGACCAAAAGTCCGAGCACCTTCTCATCCGGCGAAAAAGCAATGATGAGAACCCGCTATAGCGCCGCTCCATGGCAGGGATCACCCACTCTGGTCCTCCGGGGCACCTTTTGGTCTATATTGATTTAAATTTGAATTGAATTGAATACTTTTATTTTCATTGTACAATCATAATGAGATTTAAAACTTTCACCACGTAGTTCACATATAACAACAACAGACAAATAAATAATCCACAAATAAGTACCATATTTCCTGGACTATAAGTCGCACCTGAGTATAAGCCGCGCCAGCTAATTACAATTAAGAAGGGAAAAAAGCTTGTTTTTTATAAATTACCGGCAATGTTGAAATTATCAACACAGGCCTAGAGCGCCCTCTTGCAGTTTAGTGTGAAAATAACATGTGAAATGTCAAGGTACCACTGTATAATACTTTTTGCACTTCTAAGGCACTGGGATTTGTAGAGGCTGGACATGGTGGGTAGGGGACAGTTGATGAAGATGGATAAAAACTGAATTGAACTTGCGTATAAATGTGAAATTACTTAATAAAAAAACAAATTATGAATATGAAATTACCTAGTAAAAATCCAAATTTTATTAAGTAAAAAAAAGTTAATAAATACAGTGTTCCCTCGCTACTTCGCGGTTCAGCCACCGCGGATTCAGAGCTTCGCGTTTTTTTGGGGGGGGGGAAAAAATATAAATATTACATTGAGACAACATATTTTACAGTTTTTTTTGTTATACCATGAATTTCACTATGTTTACCCGTATTCTATATGGTGTACTGTATACAGGGGGGTAAAAATAATAATAATAATAATTTTAAAAAATTAAAACAAAAATTAAATTAAAATTAAGCATTTTTGAAGGGGAATCCCTACTTGGCGGAAATTCACTTATCGCGGGTGGTCCCGGTCCCCATTAACCGCGATAACCGAGGGAACACTGTATAACCTTCCCAGCATACAATTAAAACTATTAAAAATTTGCAATCAAGTAATACTAAGTGACACATTCAATATTCTTTATTCTCTTCTGAAAATGCAGAGCACAAAACAGCGATTAGAAAAACGAGACATCAAGTTTAACACATCACCCCAAAAATAGAACAAAAATCTGATTCAAATTATAGTTATACATTTCAATTGAAAATATAGCAAATGTGATACCTTAATCTTGTATTTACGATGTTTTTAATCACAGTTGCATGGTAGTAGCAAAATAAGTACCGTATTTTCACGACTATAAGGCGCACTTAAAAGTCTTAAATTTTCTTCAAAATAGAGTGCGCCTTATAATCCAGTGTGCCTTATATAGGGAAAAAACAGAAAACCAAAAACGAAAAACCACCACTGTCGGATATTAAAAAACACAAACGCCTGAACTGAAACAATACTGTTAAATATGCAGATGCCATCTTAGTTTACAACATCTTCCATCATATAGCTCCTCCCCCACTGCAAGATTTTATACCAAAAAATCCAAAACATCAACAATGGCTGGCTCTAGAGGTGCCTGTGTAGTGAGTGCTTCATACCTGGAAGTCAATAGCAATTACCGTATTTTCACGACTATAAGGCGCACTTAAAAGTCTTAAATTTACTCCAAAATAGACAGTGCGCCTTATAATACAATGCGCCTTATAATACAGTGCGCCTTATAATACAGTGCGCCTTATAATACAGTGCTTCTTATAATACAGTGCGCCTTATAATACAGTGCGCCTTATAATACAGTGTGCCGTATTATACAGTGCGCCTTATAATACAGTGCGCCTTATATATGGAAAAAAATGTCATTCATTGAGGGTGCGGCTTATAATCGTGAAAATACGATAGATAAGCACAAAACTAAACGTTCAAAAATAAATTATTATAAATTAGAATTTTTTAAAAATGTTTTGTTTAATGAAGACTGTCTCAGGCTCACAAAGAATGCTAAGCTAACACCACAATTGGAAGAAAAATTAAAAAACTAAGTTGAATTGGATTTTGCCCCTGGAGGACGGGAGTTGGTGACCACCGCACTCTGCTATGCACTCTCGTGTCACTCCACTAGCAACGGAGCTGACTCGCTGCCGCTGATGGCCAGTTTGGTGGTGCTGCACCAAATCTTTCCCCATCTAAGGCTTGTTTTATGATTTGTCAATTCCGCTTCTGTGTTGGATTTGGTAAAACATCTCCACCGGTGGAATGAAAGGCCCTTCTCACCCAAAGCTTTTGTTCAGCGCCGGTAGTGTTGCGTGACTGGATGTTTGGTCGCCAGTCTTTTGGTCCCTTTTGGTTGCCAATCAAATGGTGACAGAGAGTTTACTGTTGAAACCAGCTCTCAAAATTATATTCATGTTAGAGATTTTAATATCTAAGAGAGAGTTTAATATCCAAGTACTGTTTAGTATCTAAGTACTGCTGAAAGCAGCTCTCAAAATTATATTTAATATCTAAATATATACTGTTTTCAACAGTACATAGATATTAAACAGTACTTAGATAATTAACTTTCTCTCATGAATCAACAGTAGATATTTCGATATTAAACTCTCTCTCATGAATATAATTTTGAGAGCTGGTTTCAACAGTACTTATATATTAAACAGTACTTAGATATTAAACAGTACTTGGATATCAAACAGTACTTAGATATCAAACAGTACTTAGATATTAAACAGTACTTAGATATTAAACAATACTTAGATATTAAACAGTACTTAGATATTAAACAGTACATAGATATTAAACAGTACATAGATATTAAACAGTACTTAGATATTAAACAGTACTTAGATATTAAACAGTACTTAGATATTAAACAGTACTTAGATATTAAACAGTACTTAGATATTAAACAATACTTAGATATTAAACAGTACTTAGATATTAAACAGTACATAGATATTAAACAGTACATAGATATTAAACAGTACTTAGATATTAAACAGTACTTAGATATTAAACAGTACTTAGATATAAAACCGTACTTAGATATTAAAATGTAATTAGATATTAAACTCTCTCTCATGAATATCATTTTGAGAGCTGGTTTTAACAGTAAACTCTGTCACCATTTGACCGACGACCAAACATCTGAGCACCGTAGTGTTGGGTGGCGGCTAACGGCGAAATCCTTAAGCTTGGCCCCTTCTTTTTTTGGGCTTTGCCTGCGCTTCTTGAGCTTATAAACAGAACGCGCCTATGCTCACCACCCGCTTTTGCGGTCCGACCCGCAGCTCCGACTCGAGCGACAGCCACCTGCCCATCATCCGTCGAGGCCAAGGCTCCACGGAGGAGACGTACGACGAGAGCTACACCGACGAGAGGGAGTTGGGCGAGGACGAGCGCTCGCTCTCGTCCGACATGTACGAGTAGCGTGGATGAAGTCGACGACCGCCACGGCCCCACCGGCTCGGTTCTCACGCCATTTTGTTTCCCTGCCGTCAGGCTGGTGTACCGTGACGACACTTGCAAGCAGTTGACTCCCATGGAGGAAGGAGAAGACGATGGGGAGACGACGGGAGGCGGAGACTGGCAGTCTCCCAAAAGAGTCTTCCTCTGTCCCACCTCTCTGGGTATGGCCTCGTCACGTTCCTTGCTCGCCGTTTGGTGCTCCCGTTGACCTTTGAATGGCGTGTGGTCAGGGCGGAGAGCGTCTTTCCATTTAGAGTGCCTAAGGAGGCAATCGAGGACAGACGTCTCGCAGAAAACGGCCGTGCCGCTACACCTGGTCCATCATCAGGTACGAATCGTCAACTCGGCTTTCAGACGCCTTCCAACCACCTCCATCTCAATTTCCTCCGCAAGGCGCTAGCGGTGGCCGGGTTGAGTCCGTTGATGAGGAGGAGCCACTCGCCTACCCTTTTCAGTCGACTGTGCGCCACGCCCCCCGGCAGTCCCAAGGGTACGACGCTCGGTCGCCAATGTCGCTGCCGAGCTGAGTGCTTTTCTCTCGCCGTAGGTCAAGGCAGGGACGCCTCGTACGCGCGGGTACCCTCGCTAAGGTTAGAGGGCTCCAACTCCCACGAAAAGCTCAACAGCAGTTTGCCATCGGTCAACTGCGGCTCCTGGTGAGACCCGTCGCACCTGCACGCCATAAACCCTGTGACCGGACGTTTGGTCGACGGGACGTTTGGTCGTCTGGATGTTTGGTCGCCTGGACGTTTGGTCGCCTGGACGTTTGGTCGCTCGGGTGAATATAATTTCGAGAGCTGGTTTCAACAGTAGATATTTAGATATTAAACCAGGGGTGGGCAAATTTTTAGGCCCGGGGGCCACATTGACTTTTTATAATATGACAGATGGGCTGGGTCAGCACAAGATACGATAAATATAAAAAAGTGCATCCGTTAACAGTACATATGAAACATAAACAGAAAAAAAGGACTCAAGTATTAACATACTCCACTCATCATTCAAGTCAAAAGTATTAAGTTCAAAGTCGAGTAAAACAGAATGTATTAAGAAATATTAAAATTTCATCTAAAAAAAAGATAGACGAGCTAGCGGGCCGGATGTGGCCCGTGGGCCGTAGTTTGCCCATGTCTGTATTAAACTTTTATGAATATAATTTTTAGAGCTGGTTTCAACAGTAAATTCTCTGTCATGCTGTCAAGCGTCTGGCGACCAAACGTGTGGGGAACCAAACATCCAGGCGACCAAACGTCCGGGCGACCAAGCGTCCGGGCGACCAAGCGTCCAGGCGACCAAACGTCCGGGCGACCAAGCGTCCGGGCGACCAAGCGTCCGGGCGACCAAGCGTTCGGGCGACTAAGCGTCCGGGCAGACCATACGTCCGGGCAGATCAAACGTCCGGGCAGAACAAACGTCCGAATACCCATAAACCCAAGTGTGTGTCTGCGCTCCGCAGGTACGGTGACAGTAACGGAAACGGTCGAGTGCCCGGTCCCAACCCCGGCTTCGGCGCACCCATGACCGATCGTCGAGCACGGCGGCCCGTGTCGCTGACGGTACCATCTCTGCTGGGTCGCGACTCCGCCTCGTCGTCTCACGGCAGCGCGGGAAGCCTGGTGGAGGCGGTAAGTGCGTCCCGGGGCGGGCTCCGGTGCTCCGTCCGGGATCCGACTCCGCTCCGTGGGCTTTCCAGGTTCTAATATCCGAAGGCCTGGGTCAGTTTGCGAGAGACCCCTCCTTTGTGGAGGCTACCAAGGCCGAGCTAGCCGACGCCTGCGACATGACCGTGGAAGAGATGGAGCACGCCGCCAGCGACATCCTCAACGGGAACGCCGCCGGTGCTCGGGAGCCCCGCGACGGCGACCTCACGCACTTCTGCAGGGACCCAAGGACGGACGAGGGCGGAGAAACCGGTGGAAGCCGAGGCTCCATCCACGGACCGTCTTCCGAAGAAGAGAGGCGGGAGCTGCTGGCGGGGGTGCGGGGACGAGAGAAGGACGAGGTAGAGGAGGATGAGGATGAAGGGCAGGAGGCGGAGGAGGAGGACGAGGAGGAAGGACGCCACAGGAGCCCCTTGGTAACGGGAGGAGCGCGGCAGAGGACCCGCGTGCCACCTGAGGACGAAGACATGGAGTGCGTGACCAGTTTGTAGGACCTGGGATTAGTCCCCGCCCCCTTTCACACACACACACACACAGAGAAGAAACGGCTTGGAAGGACAGCAGCCGCCACGCTTTGTACGTCTGAATGTTTATAGTAAACTATATCACACTATACTCTATATTATCAGAGTGTGCGCTTGTGTGCGTCCCACTGTCCCCCCCTCTTCGTAAAACACACCTTTGTGTGAGAGTGCGTGTCTCTAAAGTGCCTCACCGTTTTTCTCACGTCCTTAAAAGTTGGCGGGGACGCCGCACGCCAAGATGGAGCTCCTCCTCCTCCTCTTAGTCCTCGTTTTGCTCGAGGTGAAGCGCTGTATCGTCGCGGGGGGAAAAACGGGGTCACGGTGTCATGGCAGACGGATTCGACGTTAGGCTTTCTTTACACCAACGGGAAAGTAGAAATGCGGGCGGCCATTTTTTTCTTCTTCTTTTTGGCCTCCATACCTCGTCGTCCCCCCCTCCCTTTCTCTGCCATGTTTTTTTGGGAGGGGGCGAGGAGGAGTTAAAACAATACCACTCCAAAGCAGTCGGCCATTTTGGTTCTTTTTTTTTTTTTTTGGTTTGACCTCGATTCCTTTGCACAATCGGGGTGCTGTTTTTTTTTTTCCCTGACGTACTTTTAGGAGAATTTAAAGTGGACCCGAGAAAACCGTACGGGGCGCAGACTTTTATTTTGGGGGTCTAGGTTGGGGGGTGTGCGTGAAGAGGGGCTCTTTCTCTCGATCCGTATGCACCTTTTACAGATTGTATCTATTTATTTATTTATTTTTTCCCAGATGAGAGAAACGAGCGTTTTGACCTATTGTAGGTACTCTTCAAAAAAGGAAATGCTGATTTTTAAGCCTAGGACGTAATTTAAGGTAGCATTTTTTTGTGTGGGTGTTTGGGTGGGTATGTTTGTGGGTGTGTGGGTGTGGTAATGGGCCTTTTTGTGATAGGGTTACCACAGACAGGCATGCTTCCAAAGTTTCATTAGCTGCAAGGACGCAAATACGTGTTTTTCGTTATGAGTCATCACCAATTTTTTTGTGAATTTTTTTGTGGATTTTTTTTTTTTTTTTGTGGATTTTTTTTAAAATTATTTTTTGTGGATTTTTTGTGGATTTTTTTTAAAATTATTTTTTGTGGACTTTTTTTAAATTATTTTTTGTGGATTTTTTTTTAAATTATTTTTTGTGGTTTTTTTGGGGTGGATTTTTGGGTTTTTTTTTTTTGGTTGTTGTTATTTTTACTAAGTAACAGATAACAAAACTTGCCATTGCAACCATGACACACTGTTATCATTGATTATATACGTCATCGGAATTCTTAGGGCTGTGTTAAAAAAAGCTGCAAGAATTTTGAAGTAAGTTTGAAGCAGTTTTTAAATCTGAAATTGACATTTGTAGCAAAAAAAGAGGCAGGTTTGGATAAGAAAGGGTGTTAATTAGAGGTTCTTTAAAAATTAGGAGCGTTTAGGAGGCGTGGCTAAAGTGGCTGTGGCAAAAAAAGATGATGATATGAATTTGATAACAGTGTCTCGGCGGGTACGTTGGCCTTAAAGCTTGTGTTGTGACTCATCGTTGCCTCTAGAGGAGAAAAACGGTTGACCATTGGAAATAAAAATCCCAGTTGACATACCGTATTTACTCACATATAAGCCGAATTTGACAAAAAAAATGACTGAATCGAGGGTACGGCTTATATGCGCATAAAAAGATCATCACTCATCATTAAAGTAAAAAGTATAAAGTACAAAGTAAAGTAAAAAGTATAAAGTACAAAGTAAATTAAAAAGTATAAAGTACAAAGTAAAGTAAAAAGTATAAAGTACAAAGTAAATTAAAAAGTATAAAGTACAAAGTAAAGTAAAAAGTACAAAGTAAAGTAAAAAGTAAAGTAAAAAGTAAAGTAAAAAGTACAAATTAAAGTAAAAAGTACAAAGTAAAGTAAAAAGTACAAAGTAAAGTAAAAAGTACAAAGTAAAGTAAAAAGTACAAAGTAAAGTAAAAAGTATAAAGTACAAAGTTAAGTAAAAAGTATAAAGTACAAAGTAAAGTAAAAAGTATAAAGTACAAAGTAAAAAGTATAAAGTACAAAGTAAAAAGTATAAAGTACAAAGTAAGTAAAAAGTATAAAGTACAAAGTAAAGTAAAAAGTATAAAGTACAAAGTAAAGTACAAAGTATAAAGTACAAAGTAAAGTAAAAAGTATAAAGTACAAAGTAAAGTATAAAGTACAAAGTAAAGTAAAAAGTATAAAGTACAAAGTAAAGTATAAAGTACAAAGTAAAGTAAAAAGTATAAAGTACAAAGTTAAGTAAAAAGTATAAAGTACAAAGTAAAGTAAAAAGTATAAAGTACAAAGTTAAGTAAAAAGTATAAAGTACAAAGTAAAGTAAAAAGTATAAAGTACAACGTAAAGTAAAAAGTATAAAGTACAAAGTAAAGTAAAAAGGAATGTATTAAGAAATAATAAAATGTCATTTAAAAAAAGATAGAGGGGCTCTAAAACACGAAAAACTAATAAGAGTGGACACAGCTACTGCCACTGGCTTCCACGTGACGGCGCCATCTTGGGCTAAAAAAAATAAAAATAAAAAAATTGAAAAAATAAAAATTGGGACAACGTCAGCGGGCAGTATTAAAAAGCCTAGCGGGCCGTATGTCGCCCCCGGGCCGTAGTTTACCCATGTCTGGTCTAACAACATAACGTGAAAATTTAAGGACCCTAAGATGCCCCCTTAGGTGCCTGAATGAAAATAAACTATACGTACTAACCTGCCTTTTGGTGAAAAAACAACGGAAAACATAGGAAATTTTTAACATTGTGAAATTGTCGTTCCTGTCCTCAAGCATCAAGATAGACCTATTTCTTTTTTTCAAATTGACTAATGTGATATTTTGCATTTACAAAGACAGGCTTATTAACCTCTTTTATGATATTGATCCTAATAATGTGCTTTTGATTTATACAGTATCTCAGAAATTCCACTTCTGATGATTTTTCTTAATATTTTTCCTTCAAAGTAAAACATTTATACTCCCTATTAAAACTATGAATATGGATGTAAAAATTGTGAATCAAGGGGGCGGCTTATATGGGAGAAATTGTAAAATTCAACAATATTTACCAGAATTTTAAGGGTGCGGCTTACATGCGAGAAATTGTAAAATTCAACAATATTTACCAGAATTTTAAGGGTGCGGCTTCTACGCGAGAAATTGTAAAATTCAACAATATTACGGCAATTTCAAGGGTGCGGCTTATACGCGAGAAATTGTAAAATTCAACAATATTTACCAGAATTTTAAGGGTGCGGCTTATACGCGTGAAATTGTAAAATTCAAGAAATTACGGCAATTTTAAGGGTGCGGCTTATACGCGAGAAATTGTAAAATTCAACAATATTTACCAGAATTTTAAGGGTGCGGCTTATACGCGAGAAATTGTAAAATTCAACAATATTTACCAGAATTTTAAGGGTGCGGCTTATACGGGAGAAATTGTAAAATTCATTAATATTACAGCAATTTTAAGGGTGCGGCTTATACGCGAGAAATTGTAAAATTCAACAATATTACGGCAAATTTGTTATATGCAAGTAAATACGGTATTTCTCATAACATGTTAGAAAAAGATGGATGCAGTATTGAGTGCCATTTCAAGATTTCCTGAAACTTGTGAGGAACACTTTGAAATGAGTATTATGCAAAAACTCAACATGAATGTGAAGCTAGCGTTTTTCATTCCATTTGTTGCTTTTGCAGCTTCATTTCAGCAAAAAAAGTTTTAAACCAATCAAGTCAATCATTTCCCACATTTGACCTTGAGTGACCCTGTCCAGCGACGGCAAAATATGCAATAACTGTCAGCTGAGGTTTATCGTCCATTTTTTTTGGTTTGTTTTTGATTTGTTTCCAGGCCAGAGAAACCTAACATACTTGAAATCAGGTGAAATGCAGTGTAGTAGTATATATTGCAGACATGTTGTAACTTTTTTTGCGTGTTTATTTTCCTTATTGGAGCCTGATGAGGGTTTTGATGTGTTTCTCTGCTTGATTGTCAGTGCAGCTGCTTTTAAGGCTAGTAGTGTACATAACGGATATTATATGATTTTTTTGCGTATCTTGAACAAGATGGCGGCTTTTTAAGGGCTCATTTAAAGCCCCTCCCTTGCGTATATTTAAAAAAAAAGGGAAGTGATTTATTGATTCTCAGATTGGTGAGAGGTTTTTTTTTGTTTTCTTTTTGGGCGAAATAAGATGCATGATTGTCCACAAAATCCTTTACTGTCATTCACTTGGACAGGCGTCCAATCAAAATCTGATTGGGCTTCAAATCTCTGTCAATGACAGGCCGAAGTCCACACCTAAAACTTAAGCAATGTATATTTTTATACACTATATCGGATTGATAAATAGATATATATATATATATATATAAATAAATATTTAATCAAGAGAATGTTAAAGAATTTGGGTCGGAGAATGTATTGGTGGCTTTTTTGTTTTGTTTTTTGGAATGTCCCATTGGCAATTTATTTTCCATACCAGAGAAATATTGTATTTACTGAGAAGGGTAGGGAGGCGGGGTCAACTATAAGAGTCATTTGATCCATTTTTCGTGCACGTGCTGGTAATTATCATGTTTTGTAGCAACTGGTCAGGTCCAGGTCTTGGAGTACAAAGCAGCCCCAGATTTGACTTGTGTATAAGACTATAAGGAATGGACAGGATGATTTCTTTTTTTTTTTTTTGCATATTTGTCTCGGTTATGGCTTCCAACCATTTAAAGCCCAGAATAAGGAGTGAGTGTACAGATATTTCAGGGGGGGGGGGGGGGGGGGGGGGGGGATGGGGAGAAAGTATATTCTAGAAGGCTAGTTTCGATAGCAACTTTATTCTATTTTAGATACGAAATGACTATTTGCGGAAAGTGCAATGATTGGATGGCCTTGAGTTTTTTTTTTCCCTGATAAGTTTCCTTTTGTTTTTGCCGATTATTTTTGACAATGCATGTGTGGGATGGCCAAGGGGGGAAAAAATGTGACCAAAGCTCATGTATCCAAATCAAAGTATCAAAGTGAATCCAGATTATTAGAAGTGTTGAAGTTGTTTTGTAGCAACGGAAGCTTTTCTTAGTACTACTATTCGTTCAGTGTAGATGAAAATCAACTCGAAAATAGGAATCCAGACACACCAAGTCACCTTTTTAGTATTTGTGTGTGCTTGGGTGAGAGTGTGTATTTGTGTGCAGCTTTAATGAGCCTTTACTAATGGGAACGTTTGATTATTATTATTATTTTTGCGTGGGGAGGGGGGTTTGATTCCAATCCTGGCAGAGGGCTCGAGCGTGTTTTTCCGTTTTCAGGCTAAACGGAGCCTACTATTTGCCACTCAGATCTCGCGTCAAGTGGTTTTAAACCCTCACGCATGGTACTTTTTGTCTTCTTTGCAGCTGGGGATGGATTAGCAAGAGTCACAGACAATGTTCCCTCTAATTTTTACATGTAAAACATGCTGTAAAACACGAAAAATGTAAGAGTGGACTGAGCTACTGCCACTGTTTGCCGCGTAAATGGCGCCATCATGTGGAAAGGGGTAAAAAAACTAAAGTTTGGATTTTATTTACTGCGCGCCATATGATTGCTGCTGCGCAGAGAAGACGAGAGTAGTAGGCAATTGCGCATGCGCGCAGTTTAGAGGGAACATTGGTCACAGATAGGAAGGAAAGCGCGTTTGACGGGTGGCCGTGCGGCAACGAGACAAGCCACACCCCCTTGCGCGAGGGCTTCTCATTGGCCGGCATCACTTGGTCACCTTGGTAACGCCCGCCCGGTCTCAGCCTTGTCTTTTTTTGGGTTAGGCCATTTTCTTTTAGGCTTTAGAAAAGGGAAAGATTGAAATGGGAATATTAATTCAATCACTTTTTCTACTCCTATTTTCCAAAAAAAAAGGATATTGAAAAAAACACCAGAAAAAAAGTTGATTTGTAAATAAGTCGTGTACAGTTTGTATCTGTAAGTCGTCAGTCTGTCATTGGTGACAGAGTCTGTCTTGCTTATAACGCACGCTAACAATAAATAAAGAAAAAAGTATATTTAGACTGTATGGTCCCTTGAAAGCAAGTTTTAAATTAATATCTGATGTATATTCCTGTAACATTGCATTTTTATCGGAGGAATGGTGTTATTAAAAAATTGCAAATAAATTGCATTTCCTACAGTGGTCTTTTATGATTTAGTTTTTTTTTTTATTGTTCAATTATATTGACGTCGAATTCTTTGAATTTTTGAAGTTTATATTTTGACAGGACAATTGTATTATTGCTCGTTATTATGTTCATGAAATTTTCATCTCAGCTGTTTTGCATCAAGTGAATTAGTTTAGCTTTGCTGTAGTAGCTCAATATTGCCACGCAGAGGCGGAAATGAGGCGGAAATCCTCCGCAAGGCTCCATTTCACACTTTGTTTATTATATTAATTCAAGACTATAAAATAAGATTAATCCTTCCTCAAGGGTTGCGTCATATCACCATATATTGTATTTTTTTTAAATAGAAAAAAACATGCTCTTATTTGTTTTTAAAAAAAAACCTGTAGTTTCATGTCTTTGTTGGTTGGGCGTGTTTTTCCGCGTGATTACGAACGTGTTTCACCTGGTGTGTCTTTCCGGTGCTTCAACCATCGCGTGAGCCAGGTTGGTGCAATTTTTCTTGAATATCAATCTAATTTTCTTCTATGTATCATATCTATGCATATTGAATCAGGCTGTTCATCGGTGTGCGTCTGCCATTTAGTTTGGTTGCCTTGTGTAACATTTAATTTTGTGTTTGTTTTGTTTTGTAGAATTTGCGATTAAATTAGATTACCTTTGTGCCCATGCACGCCCTTGTTTTTGCCTCTGCACATTATATATTTAGGCTTTTATTTTTATATATATATATAATAATAATGCTAATAGTAATGATAACAATAATAATAGTAATAATATTAATACCTACTATAGTAAGTCTATTATTTGTTCAAAATATAACCATGTATAGTAAAGTTTTTTTCTAATGAGGAAAAATAAGACCATGCATAGAAAGGCTTTGAAAAATAAAAGCCTTACTATACAATGTCGTTTAAAAAAAAAAAAAGCCTTACTGTACTATGTCGGTTTTAAAGAAAACAAGCCTTACTATACTACAGGGGTGGCCAACCAGTCAGAGACCAAGAGCCACATTTTTTACCGTGTTACCGCAAAGAGCCACATTTTTTACTGTGTTACCGCAAAGAGCCACATCACACACATACCTTTGCTCAGCCAGATTTATTGTAAATGTCACACACCAGCATAGTAATGAAATAAATTGACTCCTACAGTACTAACAGCACAGGCCAGTCATTATCAACAATGAACATTGTGTGCACTGTCTCACACAGACAAACTCTCAGTTCAACCAAGTCCACAAACAAAAATATAATAATTTACAATAGTGTTTTTCTTTTACTATGCATGTTACTTAGTGGGACTTCTGTCATGAAATCAGAGCCTATTTTTGCGCAACATTCGCTCCTTGTGAGCTGTCATTTATTATGAATGGCTTTTATAGCGCGCCCACCACGTGGGTGTACACCTCGCTCTCCTATTGGCTGCTCCCGGGTGAGCACTCTCGCCTTGGTTTGCCTCGCAGGGGGTGTGGCTTTTTCAGCCGACGCTCGATCTTTGGGAGACTTTTTGTGTGCGCGACGCTGTTCGTTGTTGCTTCTGGTTCACGGAAGCTCTCCCACTCTGTTAAAAACGTTTACTCAAATGACCTTGCTCCTACTGGGAAACTTTGAGGCATTTTCATCCCAAGCACATGCGCATTGGACGAAAATACCGTATTGAACTCAAGCGAAGCGCACACGCAAATAAAAATAAAACACAAATACAAACTTTGATATGGACGTAAGAGCCACATGAAACCGGGCAAAGAGCCGCATGCTATGTCGTTTTTTTTAAAGAAAAAAGCCTTACTATAATATGTCATTTTTTAAAGAAAGAAAGCCTTACTATATTACGTCATTTTTAAAAAATAAGCCTTACTATACTATGTCGTTTTTAAAGAAAAAAAGCCTTATTGACCTATGTCGTTTTTTTTTAAGAAAAAAAGCCTTACCATACTATGTGATTTTTTAAAGAAAAAAAGGCCTTACTATAATATGTCATTTTTAAAGAAAAAAAGCCTTACCATACTATGTCATTTTTTAAAGAAAAAAAGCCTTACTGTACTATGTCGTTTTTTAAGAAAACAAGCCTTTCTATACTATGTAGGTTTTTTAAAGAAAAAAGCCTTACTATACTTTGCATTTTTTTAAACAAAAAAAGCCTTGCTATACTATGTCGTTTTTTAAAGAAAAAAGCCTTACTATACTATGCAGTTTTTTAAACAAAAAAACCTTACTATTTTATGCAGTTTTTAAACAAAAAAGCCTTACTGTACAATGTCGCTTTTTTTTTAGAAAAGAAGCCTTACTATACTGTCATTTTTTAAAAGAAAAAATCCTTTCTAAACTATGCAGTTTTTAAACAAAAAAGCCTTACTTTACTATGTCGTTTTTAAAGAAAAAAAGCCTTACTGTACTATGTCGTTTTTTAAGAAAACATGCCTTACTATACTATGTAGTTTTTTTTAAAGAACAAAGCCTTACTATACTATGCAGATTTTTAAACAAAAAAAAGCCTTACTATACTATGTCGTTTTTAAAGAAAAAAGCCTTACTGTACTATGTCGCTTTTTAAGAAAAAAAGCCTTACTGTACTGTCATTTTTTAAACAAAAAAAGCTGTACTATATTATGTCGTTTTTTAAAGAAAAAAAGCCTTACTTTACTATGTCGCTTTTTTTTTTTAGAAAAAAAGCCTTACTGTACTGTCGTTTTTAAAAGGAAAAAAAAGCCTTACTGTACTGGCTCTTTTTAAGAAAAAACGCCTTACTATACTGTCGTTTTTTTTAAGAAAAAAGCCTTACTATACTATGCAGTTTTAAAGAAAAAAAGCCTTACTATACTATGCAGTTTTTAAAGAAAAAAGCCTTACTATACTATGTCATTTTTCAAAGAAAAAAGCCTTACTGTACTATGTCGTTTTTGATTAAAACAAGCCTTACTATACTATGTAGTTTTTTAAAAGAAAAAGCCCTAACTATTTTATGCAGTTTTTTAAACAAAAAGCTTTACTATACGATGTCATTTTTTAAAGAAAACAGCCTTACTGTACTGTCGTTTTGAAAGAAAAAAAGCCTTACTGTACTGGCACTTTTTAAGAAAAAAAGCCTTACTTTAGTATGTCGTTTTGTTAAAGAAAAAAGCCTTACTATACTATGTCGTTTTTTTAAAGAAAAAAAAGCCTTACTGTACTGTCGCTTATTTAAAAAAAAGCCTTGCTATACTATGTCGTTTTTTAAAAGAAAAAAGCCTTACTATACTATACAGTTTTTTAAACAAAAAAGCCTTACTATTTTATGCAGTTTTTAAACAAAAAAGCCTTACTGTACTATGTCGCTTTTTTTAGAAAAGAAGCCTTACTATACTGTCATTTTTTAAAAGAAAAAATCCTTTCTAAACTATGCAGTTTTTAAACAAAAAAAGCCTTACTTGACTATGTCATTTTTAAAGAAAAAAAGCCTTACTGTACTATGTCATTTTTTAAGAAAACATGCCTTACTATACTATGTAGTTTTTTTAAAAAACAAAGCCTTACTATAATATGCAGATTTTTAGACAAAAAAAAGCCTTACTGTACTATGTCGTTTTTAAACAAAAAAGCCTTACTATTTTATGCAGTTTTTAAACAAAAAAGCCTTACTGTACTATGTCGCTTTTTTTTTTTAGAAAAGAAGCCTTACTATACTGTCATTTTTTAAAAGAAAAAATCCTTTCTAAACTATGCAGTTTTTAAACAAAAAAAGCCTTACTTGACTATGTCATTTTTAAAGAAAAAAAGCCTTACTGTACTATGTCGTTTTTTAAGAAAACATGCCTTACTATACTATGTAGTTTTTTTTTAAAACAAAGCCTTACTATAATACGCAGATTTTTAAACAAAAAAGCCTTACTGTACTATGTCGCTTTTTTTTAGAAAAGAAGCCTTACTATACTGTCATTTTTTAAAAGAAAAAATCCTTTCTAAACTATGCAGTTTTTAAACAAAAAAGCCTTACTTTACTATGTCGTTTTTAAAGAAAAAAAGCCTTACTGTACTATGTCGCTTTTTAAGAAAAAAAGCCTTACTGTACTGTCATTTTTTAAACAAAAAAGCTGTACTATACTACGTCGTTTTTTTTAAAGAAAAAAAGCCTTACTGTACTATGTCGCTTTTTTTAAAAAAAAAAGCCTTACTGTACTGTCGTTTTTAAAAGAAAAAAAAGCCTTACTGTACTGGCGCTTTTTAAGAAAAAAAAGCCTTACTATACTGTCGTTTTTTTTAATGAAAAAATCCTTACTATACTATGCAGTTTTTAAAGAAAAAATCCTTATACTATGCAGTTTTTTAAACAAAAAGCCTTACTATACGATGTCATTTTTCAAAGAAAACAGCCTTACTGTACTGGCACTTTTTAAGAAAAAAAAAGCCTTTTGTTAAAGAAAAAAGCCTTACTATATTGTCATTTTTTAAAAAAGAAAAAGCCTTACTATACTATGTTGTTTTTTAAAGAAAAAAACCTTACTATATTGTCATTTTTTAAGAAAAAAACCCTTACGATACTCTTGTCATTTTTTTTAAAGAAAAAAATCCTTACCATACTGTCATTTTTGGAAGAAAAAAGCCTTACTGTCGTTTTTAAAAAAGCCTTACTATACTGTTGTATTTAAGAAAAAAAGCCTTACTATACTATGTCATTTTTTGGAAGAAGAAAAAGCCTTACTATATTATGTAATTTTTTGAAGAAAAAAATCCTAACTGCGTGTTTTGTTTGAATGAAAAGTGCACACCTTGCAGCCCTGTGAGAACTGGTCTGAGACCACTGATGTATAGTAATGTTTTCAAAACCCAGACTTGCCCAATAAGTACACTGACACAACCATGGCTTTGGTATTACCGTGGTCAACCAGACACTTTTAATTTGTTTGAACAATGAATCAAGAACTTTGTCGCTGTCAAGTGATTTCAAACTAAGTACACCAAGAGGCCCGGCGGCCGGAGCTCAGCTTGAACCCGGTTTCGTCTGCAGTCTTTTTTTTTTTTAAATCAATCCCGCAGCTTAGAAATCACATAAAATTAAACAGAAGAAAAGAAGAAAAAAATACAGCGTCACTCTTTCCAGATACCACTCTTACATCCTGTGTGCTTAGTGGAGAGAAAAGGGGGCGGGGCTTTGGGGCAAATAGAAACCAATAGCCAGAAACATGACTTTCTATAAATTGCTTGTAAAATGATCAGTAAATGTAGATTAGCATTGAGGGGGAAAAAGGGGGGCGTAGTGAGGAGGTTAAGATCAATACAATCAGAAGGTCTGAAAGCTCACGAGCAAGATGGCTTTTAACATGCGCTAAAAGGAAAATGAAAGAATTGAATTTGAGCAAAGCCACACCCAATGAATGATAGCTTGTTCTCGTCTCTTTAAAATGGTTTGGATTTAAATAAAAAAGGGACTATTTGAAGTTATTGCACATGAGCAAAAGACAGTAATACTAATACAGCTCGTCTTTAACCCTCCTCCTCTTCCTCTCCGTCTGGCGTAACATTTTCAGACGCCCCGTGAAGAAGTTTCTTTAATGGCAACCCAAAATAAAATTAAAATAAAATAAAAAAGCGAAACAGGAAAAGCGACAAACCAAGGTTGCGAGTGATTGGAGAGATGGAGCAGGCAAAACTTAAAAGTCAAACAGTAACATTGTGCTGGAAAAGACAAGAAATAGCTGAACAAGTGCTTTGTCAAGAAACAAAAAGAAGCTTAGTTATTGAGGCGCATTTAAAAACAAGTAACCTGCGCTATCCTGACTTGGTGTAAATATGCAAAAAAAAAAAAAAAGTCTAATTTTCAGGTTTAACCAGTACAAGAAAGAAATCGTTTGGACATGAAAAAAATAATGACGATAATGTTGTAACCCCCATAAAAGAAATGCTGCTACATTAAAATCGCACATATTTATTCATGTGCAACATGAGGGAAAGAAAGGCTTTCAAGATCTACACGCTGTTCTGTTTTTGTCCTCTTTTTCAGTTTTATATATATATATGAATATATACATATATATCTCATCTGATTTTCTGAACTGCTTTTACGGTCGAAGGGGGTGATGGAGCCGATGGCAGGGCACGAGGAGCCGGACAACCATACACACTCGCACTTATACACAGGGGTGGGGTGGGGGGGTTCTTGGGGGGCAATTTAGAATGACCAATCGTGCATGTTTTTGCAATGTGGGAGGAAACCCACGCAGGCCCGGGGAGAACATG
>NC_135530.1:7040000-7075000 GCF_051989575.1 Stigmatopora nigra
TTTCTTGTGAGCCGTACTACGAATTTAAAAGTCAAATTATAAATGTGTCATTTTTTTTTTAGTAATTTCACTACTTTTAAAGTGGAAAAAAGGAATATTTTTTCAAAGATTCTTATGCTGTTGCCAATCAATGAGAGGATGCATTCCAGAATATTCTTCTGCAAAAAAATGAAGATTATAGCACTTCTAGATGTAATATCTCAGTTCTGTCACCAGCGATTTCCATATTTTAACTCACAGGTTAACAAAGAGCCAGATGCACTCATCAAAAGAGCCACATGTGGTTCCCAAGCCATAGGTTCCCTACCCCTGCTCTAAATGAAAGCCCCAACTGCCAATTTCTTGGACTGGACAGATATAAACAAGGAAGATATACGACGTTTTCCGTTTTGTTTTTAAGTCCCTGGTCTTTTGCTGAGTACCAATTTGGAGGTTAAGGATGCTTTTCTGAATGTGTCTTATCAGCTGTCACAATGAGAATTATTACATCCATCAACTTGAACATAATTTTACTCTTGGCTCCCTCTTTTTTTAGTAGCTATTTTCCTTAATAACGCCATTTATGTGAGAGCCGATTCACCCAATGAAATAATCCCCCAAATAACTGACAATTCATCCAGCCTCAAAAGATGTCTTTACCTTGAGAATGGCTGGAAGGCCGTAAAATTAGCCCAGCCCGTTTCCTGGGTCTGGTTTTCACCTGCCGGGGGCAGCGTGTCCCAGCCCGATGGAGATTGGGATGTCGTGATCCCGTCCGCGTCCCTGAAATTTGCTGTCCAGCCTAGAACTCAAGGCGGGTGGAAAAAAAAAGACTCCTTTAGTATGATGCTCTGTTTTTCAAATTCAAACGAATACGCCCCCAAAACACCCCCCTACCTGGGTCCGACGTATTCTGCTCAAAATCCTCCTCCTCGTCGGATTCCGAACCACAGTCCTGCTCTTGTCCGCCATTTTCCAAGCTACTCCGGGAGCTTCCCTCCGACGTTTGGGACACGCCGAACCTTGTTCTGGATTTAGCGTGTGTTGCATAGTTGATCTCCTTCTCCTCCCAAATGTCTTCTTCCTCGTCGGCATCGTCGAACTGATGTATCCTCTCTTTACAGCAGGCCTCGAAGGCAGCTGCGTTGGCCTGGTAAACCAGACAAGAAGGATGAGTATATATTTCTCCATAGAATTTAGCATCAGCCAAGAAATCCACAGAGTACTTACACTGTTATCATCCGAATCTAAATTAAAGTTGATTTCGGCGATTCTGTCGAAGGTGGCGCTGGGATGGAGAGGTAGGTGGGTGGGTGTCAGGTTTGTTAAAAGGACACAATGAGCCACGAAGAGGGGGGCGGCAGCTCCAACTCACTTGATGTTTTCTTCGTGTTCGCTGAACTCCTCGTCGTTGAATCCAAACTGATCCACGAAGTTGGCGGTCATCTGCTGGATCTGATAGTCAGAGAAAGCCTGGGAAGGTCAAAGGGGAACCTTTTAGGGGGACGCCGTCCTCGCCGTTCGGTTGGCCCCTCCCTCTCGTGCACTTCCAGCTTACCTGTTGCAGGGACAAGTCGTTGGGGAAGGGGCTCTCCATGTCGTCGTCCTCGCTGGACGAGTGCATGTTGTGCGTGCTCACCTGAAAAAGGGTGTGGGGAGCATACTTTAGGTCAGGGGTGGGCAAACTTTTGGGCCCGGGGGCCATATTGACTTTAAAAATTTGAAAGATGGGCGGGGTTAGCACAAGATACGATACATATAAAAAAGTGCATCAGTTAACAGTACATATGAAACATAAACAGAAAAAAGGACGAATGTATTAACATACTCATCACTCATCATTAAAATAAAAAGTATAAAGTACAAAGTAAAGTCAAAAGGAATGGATTAAGAAATATTAAGACGTCATTTAAAAAAGATAGAGGAGCTGTCAAAAAACAAATGAGTGGACAGAGCTACTGCCACTGGCTTCCGCGTTTTTTGTATCTCGAGTAAATCATTTGCATATTAAAAAATAAATCGTAACCTGAAAGTTTCGTAACCTGAAAATTTTGTACATGGAGGTATTCGTAAGTAGAGGTATGACTGTATTTACAAAAAAAAAACAAAAAAAAGAAAGAAAAGAAAGGTAGGGCGGAGGGGTTCTCCTCACCAGCTCTACCGTGTTCCTCCTGTTGGTTTCCCTCAGCGTCTCGTCCACGAAGCTCTCCCAGCGACCTCTGCAGTCTTCGGGTAGTTCTGCGTCATTAGTAAAATGTTGCTTTCTTTTCAACACTGGCGAGGTCAGCAAAATTCTGCTTTACCTTTCATGAGGTCAGCAATTTGGGCCTGTACCGGTCCCTTCTCCAGGTTCTGGACCACCATATTGGAAATTCTGGTGAGATGGCCCATGTTGCCTCTTCTGGTGCCCCCTTCAGACCTGTGACAATCACAGCAATGTGTTATAGGGGATAAAAATATTTAGGAACTAACACCCATTGACAGTCAATAAAAGTCCAATCCATTTTAATCAGGGTCGAAATGGATTGGAAGCCTACTGTCGTCAACGGCAGCCAAAGAAGAAAACTACTTACTGTATTTTATCGTTTTCCTCCCAGGCGTTCAGGATTTTCTGTACCAATTGACACTTTTGGAAAAGCTGCATTTGACAAAAAAAAAGTTTAAACGGCGGGCCACGAGACCACATACGCAGCGGCGCCGTCTCGCCCCACTCACGTGTGCCACGAGGGTGTTGTGGAGGGAGCTTTGCGGGTCAACGGCGCCGCCCGACTCAGCTGCCGCCTCGACGTTAGCTTCGGGGGTTTGAGCAGCGGCCGGCTGCTGCACGTTGTGGTTCTGCAAGACCAGGTTGGGGCGCTCCTCCGAGGAAGGATGGTTCAAAATGGCCGCCACACAGAGCTCCACTTGGAAGTGCAAAAAGTTATTCCACGAGTATTTGAAGAAGAGATCCTGCGTGGGGAAGAAAAGAAAATGACTAGTGATTAGATAGATTAGCATGACATACAATCCCTTCTGTGCAATCACAATGTGCAATATTTTAAAATTGACCTTGCCAGTACGTAATTTTTAAAAGTAATTTTATACGACTTATGTTTTTACTGGGAAAATGCCCTTTGTGGAGTAGCACCACCAATTTTGTTATGTGCAGCTGCAATGTTCCCTCTAATTGTTCATTGGTCTGGGCAGAAAGAAAAGCTCTTTGAGCGCACCGAGTACCAGTGTGAGTGACATCATCATTGCTCGTTATGGGCACACCAGTATCACACCTGCCATAAGCAGGTGCATGTCAATGTTCCCTCTAATTTTTCATGTAAAACATGCTGTAAAACACAAAAAAAAAACATAAGAGTGCATACCTGTCAACTTGTACGTTTTATATGTATTTTATACTTTTTTTTACCATTTCAAATCATGTACACCGACTTTTGTACGGGGATCTTTTTTTTTTAAATCACCAATATTTATGAAAACCAATCTCAATAAGACAGTTTTGGCTAAAATCCACATAGTCTCGTAGGCTGGTAGCTACTGTCATCGATCGTTACTATTGTCACGGTATACCAGCAAAAATTATCCTCAATCGTATGTATTTTTTTTTTGCGGTGCGTACGGCAATATCGATAAAGGATGACATGCGTAGATATACATAGAGTAAATATCATGGAAGCAAGCATGGAGGAGCCACCTAGTAAGAAACGAGTTACCGCGACTAAACGTGTCGTACGGAGTTAGTAAGGTTTTTTTGGGGGGGTTTGTACGGGGAATCAGAATCATTTATAAGGGCAGTTATCAGCAGAGGTTGACAGGTATGAGAGTGGACAGAGCTACTGCCACTGGCCGCCCGTAAACGGCGCCATCAAGGGGAAAGGGGTAAAAAAAATGGAATTTTATTTACTGCACGCCATATGATTGCTGCTGCGCAGAGAAGACGAGAGTAGCGCGCAATTGCACACGCGCGCAGCTTAGAGGGAAGATTGTGCAGCTGTTTATAATACAGACAATACAGGCTTTTGATTTGATTTGAGTGAAGCTCAAGGGGTCCAGGCTCGAGGTTGGGCCTACCAGTAGTAGGTCCATGGTGCCGAGGTCACAGAGTTCCTGGCAGATGGTGGGGGACGTGGTCTGCAGGAGAGCAGCCACTAGGCGGGCCACATGAAGGCGAGCGTTCCCCAGTGGCTGATCTAGAACGCCAACGGTGGTCAATATTGCACCTTTCTGCAGAAGGGAGAGAAAATGGACACCCATGTTGAAACTTTTAGTTGCTTTTTTTTTTTTTAAATGTTCTGCCCATTACCTTTGGGGGATCCAGAAGAAGCTGCTGGAAATCCTTTAAATGGGGCTCAATGGCATTTAAAATACTGCTGTTGACAGTGTAAGACCTTTCGTAACCCTGAGAATACAGATCCATCAGCCCTTCCAACCTGGGGGAACAGAGCACATTCACCAGTCATGATTGGCAAAAATATTTCAAGCTTGTGTCTATATTTTTGTTTTTTAACAGCGTTTTACGTATGCTTACCCAGATCTTCTGGTCTCCAGTAAAGTAAGTAGCACTTGAGTTCCGTTAACGATGGAAGCCTCGTTCTTCTCGCCCTCAAACATGTTCTTGAGAAGTCCCGCTACAGTTTCTTGCCTGAAATAAGATGCTTTGGTCAGCAGACAAACAAGACGTGGATAAAAAAATAAAAATCATCCATGCGTTGAGGACTTACGACTCCAACACGGCCAATAAAGGGTCAGCCTCCATGTTCTCCTGCATCTGATTGGCCTGGTCTCGGCTAAGGCGAATGATGTCACAAAGTGTTTGGGAAGCGTTTGATTGTCTCTGAAGAGGGTAAAAAAGAAGCAAAAAATACAGAAACGTTTAGAGAAAGTACACGAGAAAGATTGAAAAAGCACTCAAGATACTTACTTCCTCATCTTTCCCAGTATGGATAAGCTCTATGAGTCTTTGAACGAGCTCCTCTTCATTCAGCCACTAGGGAACAGAAAAAAAAACAAATAAATACAGTAATACCTTAACATACAAGTGCCCCAACCAATGTTCCCTCTAAACTGCGTGCATGCGCAATTGCGCACTACTCCCATCTTCTCTGCGCAGCAGCAATCATATGGCGCGCAGTAAATAAAATCCAGTTCTTTTTGTTTTTTACCCTTTTCCCCATGATGGCGCCGTTAACGTGGCAGCCAGTCGTAGTAGCTCTGTCCACTCTTATGTTTTTCATGTTTTACAGCATGTTTTACATGAAAAATTGGATGGAATATTGACATGCACCTGCTTATGGCAGGTGTGATACTGATGTGCCCATAGCGAACAATAATTATGACGCTCACACAGGTACTCAGTGCGCTTAGAGAGGTTTTCTTTCTGCCCAGACCAACGAAAAATTAGAGGGAACATTGCCCCCAACATACAAGCAATTTGTGATACGGATAAAATTTCAGACAAATATTTATCTTGAGATAAGGGTAAAATTTTGATATACGAGCATAGAGCGGATACAAGAGGCTGCTCATAAGAACATCATGGGCACTGTCTTTCTGTTCACAACTCCCTCGTGTAATGTTTCTACGAGCATTGGGCGGAGTGTTCCTCTTTTTTGCATGTTTTTTTCCCCCGTTTGACAGCGCGAATAGCGGAGGAGCTTGCTTGATAATACGAGAGGAGTATACTACTCCTGGTTGACAAGTGGCCGTGCGTTATCCTACTGTGAGGACATTTGTGTGCATCATTTTCAGAATATTTTGAAGGGAGGACAACAGCAAACAACCCTCAATAGGTTCATTTTAGCTGCATCTGAAAGGGAAGGTGGAGGCGGGGCAAATCGGGCCAGAAGAAATGTATGAACATTTAAAACAAAATTAGAATCAAGTTTAGTGTAAAGTTAGATTAAACTTAATTTTGAGTGTGTCTGCATCCTAATCCAAGTTCATTCAAATTTGTTTGCTATCTTACGAGCGTGTTGGCCTGCTTGGCGAAATTCATCTAATTTTAGTACTATTAAACACATTTCAGTACAATTAAACCATTAGTTATTTGTTACTTTGCTAATAGATGGCAAATTAGAACAAATAAAAATGTTTTTCCAATCCAATATCCAGGTTTTTTTTGTTTTTTCAGAGGGTTGGAAAGAATTAATTTGTTTTTATTTCATTTCTATGGGAAACGTTCATTTGAGTTCCGAGTAAATCGACATATGAGCAGAGTACTGGAAGGCATTAAGCTCGTATCTCAAGGTATTACTGTAATATTTTTTTTTTTTAAGGAAAGATTTCTGGCTTACGTGAAGGACCTCCTGCCTCAAGGGGGGCGGCTCCACGCAACTGATTAGCCGAAGCAACAAGTCCATCATAGCAGACGCGTCAATGTGTTTCAGCACCAGACTGATGAATCCCTCCTTCTTCTTGAGAAAGGTGATCACCTGCGGGTGGAAAATGGAACGGTGAATAACCACTCCCCATGCGTTGGCCACGGGGGGCGCCGGTCGTGCCGCTCTACCTCTTCGGTTTTCCTGGCAATGAGATTGCCGATGGTTTTGCTGAAGAAGCTGGCGAGTAGCGGGTTGAGGGGCGGGTCCTGCTCCAGAAAGTGGTACAGCACCTCCAGGAGAGACTCTTCTCCACCCAACTTATCGTTGATGATGGACACATCCGAGGTTAGGAGCTCACACGCAATGTTGGGAAGCCTAAAGGGGTGGACCAAGAAGATGCTTGACGAGGGAGCAGAGACGGGAGCGAAGACGGGGGCGACCTGGCGGCAGGCGTGACCAGACGTTTGGTCGCTGGTCTTTTGGTCGCCAATCAAATGTACTTAGATATTAAACTCTCTTAGATATTAAACTGTCTTAGATATTACTCTCTCTCTTAAATAAACTCTCCCTCTTAGATATTAAACTCTCTCTATTAGATATTAAACTCTCTCTTAGATATTAAACTCTCCCATGAATATAATTTTGAGAACTGGTTTCAACAGTACTTAGATATTAAAATGTAATTAGATATAAGAAAGTACTTAAATATAAGAAAGTACTTAAATATAAGAAAGTACTTAGATACTAAACAGTACTTAGATACTAAACAGTACTTACATATTAAACAGTACTTACATATTAAACAGTACTTAGATATTAAACAGTACTTAGATATTAAACTCTCTCTCTCTTAGACATTAAACTGTCTCCCATGAATATAATTTTGAGAGCTGGGTTCAACAGTAAACTCTCTGACACCATTTGACTGGCGACCAAACGTTCGAGCACCGGCGGCGGGCTGCTCACTTAAAGCGACTCCTCTCTTCCAGGTCTGCTGGCGGCTCCGTGGTGATAAGCCCCACCAGCTCCTCCATGCAGTGGTCCTGGGAAAGGAAGAGCAGCAGGCGGCGGTTCTGGGCCTTGCACTCCTGCAGGACGTCATCCTCCTCCATCAGCTCGCGCAGCGTCACGTCCTCCCGGTCCAGCAGCTGGTCGATGTGGGAGGTGGTGTGCAGGTCGAATTTCCAAAACATGATGGCTGCTGGGATGGGGAACGCAGCCCTGGCACACACAAAAAAAAAGGTGAAAATCTCTGAGGCTTCCAAGAGACCCCGTCGCAGAGGTGCTAATGAGGGACCCACCAGTGAATGAAATGCGGATATCTTTAATCAGACCTCCCTCGCGGGCAGGCAGGCATTTGTGTTCGTGTAGACAGAAAGCGTGCCGAGGCCTGGCATTTATCAGCATGGGTCGCCTTTTAAAACGCAGGCCTCTTTAGGAGATGGGACACCGGGAGGCACAGCATAACTAGCAGAAATGGGGAAAAAAACATTGAGCAAAATTCAAGTTACACATTTCTAATCTTTTAGCAGGCGATTGATTTTAAACAAGTGCAAACGAAGGCTAAAAGCATGACAAAAGGTTCTCCCATTACTAATTTTCCCAATTGCGCACTACTCTCGTCTTCTTTGCGCAGCAGCAATCATATGGCGCGCAGTGAATAAAATCTAAACTTTTTTTTTTACCCTTTTCCCCATGATGGCGCCGTTTACGCGACAGCCAGTGGCAGTAGCTCTGCCCACTCTTGTTTTTTGTGTTTTACAGCATGTTTTAAATGAAAAATTAGAGGGAACATTGACATGCACATGGTTATAGCAGGTGTGATACTGGAGTGCCCATAGCGAGCAATGATGATGTCGCTTACACTGGTACTCAGTGTGCTCAGGGAAGTTGTCTTTCTTTCCAAACCAACAAAAAATTAGAGGGAACATTGCCCATGACACAACTTTATTTTTGTGTGTTGGGCTCAAGCTAAACGATGGGCCTCCACATGTTACTATGGCGGTAAACAGACTTAACGACAATAGCAGCGGGAACGGCGCGGTAGCCTCACAAAAAAAGAAAATGATGGAGAACCGAGGGTTTTCCTCCGCGGCGTCCATCTGGCATACATTTACAGAGTACACAAGTGCAATAATAACCCTGTGGACGGAGGGCGCTTGACTTCTTCATCCAAAATAGAAGCCGCAGGAGGCAAACGCCGCGAAAACAATCGGCAAAGCGCGCAAAAGAGTTGCGGAAAAGAGGAACAATGGCAAAGACTCCTTTGTAGACAAACAACTGGAAAAAAATGAACGGGATGAAAAGAAACTGAGGAAATGCAATTTTCTCGGACATTTCGGGCATGGAAGAATATCAATGTAGTGGTAGTCGAGCTATAAAAATTGTGAGAATGCAGTTGTAAAACGTTAGAATGCACCAATTAAAAGAATTGTGGCAGTGAATACGTTGTATTGTTTCAGCGTATAGTCCAACTTCCCACGCAAACCTAAACACCAAAGTGTGAGAAAAAGCAGTCGCTATGGTGATTTGTTATCTCAGCACTTTTCTTCTTAACATGCCTATAGCATTTATGCTAATAACACAAAACTAGTTATACCTCTACTTAAGAATACCTCCAGGTACGAAATTTTCAGGTTACGAATTTTTTAAATGCAAATTCGAGATATGAAAAAGATCCAAGTTAGGAAACCCCCCAAAATAAATGCATTTCCTTATTCGTTATTTTATTTTGAAAATATTGTCCCATATGTATTGATTCTCAATTTAGAACATGGATACCCTCTACTGGGCTCACATTTCATCCCTCTTATTCTATCTCATAAAATGACAATATGAGCATTCAATTCAATTGGCTGTCTCACAACAACCACTATCCATATTTCAAGATTCATACCTGTCCACCTCGGCTAAATGCTCCCCTTATAATGATGACAATTTTCTTGATTAAGTGATTACAGGGTACATTTTCATATCATTTATTTATTTTCAGACATGACTATATAATTTCCTTATAATATTTTTTCATTTTTGCGTTTCCTCACATCTTTCATACAAAATGGCAACTAGAACCAATTAATTTTGTAAGTAGAGGTATGACTGTAATGTTGTAAAAAAGACAAACTGAGTTAGCAAGTAACGTATATTTTTACGCTTATTAGTGTGGGCTGTTGTTCTGTTGTAAAACATACTTTGCATAACTGGTTATGCAAGGATGTATTGAGTACAGCTACTTATATTTCAGTAATATGATTAAAAGTCGGTGACGTAGTTATTCATGTGTCTATAAAACTGTAGTACGGCAAATTCAGCCTTTTTTAAAAAGTAGCATGACAATAAAGTGTTTAAAAAAAGGTGCATTGTACGGCCAGCCTTAAAAAACACCTGAAAGCCAATTGGGGTCAAATTACTGTTTACTTAAACACACATGTGTTAAAATTAGTTGGATTGTCATTTACGTAAAAAAATGGCTGCACTATTCCAATTCAAAAACACAATGGTTAAAACATTTAACTCGCCCACTTGTTTGATAACATTATCTTTTAATGTAAATAATACTGCAGTTAGGATTTGAGTCAGGTTCACTACTTTATCTTAAAATTGACTAATATATTCAAGACAATTATTCTACTGCACATAATAGATATGTTTACTAGCCAATTGATCACAGGTAATGAATTGTTTGACAAAAGCAATGTAGTTTGTCTGTAATATTTTGAATAAAAGGGAAATCTTGGCCTCAAAGGCTATACTGACAACTGCAGCAGCAAGGAGTCGGATTTCTGTTTACTCGAACCTTAATGCAGCATGAGGAACATTTTAACTCTCTAGATTTGACCACGATTATTTCACCTAACATTATTTTTGTTCTTCTTGAAATCGGACCGAGCTAATCCGGGTTATTTATCGTTAACAGCACGTGGATCGGCAGCCACTCGTTTTTTTCCTTAAAGAACATAGCACTAAGTTAAAAGAAATTAAATAAAATTGAGCGTGAGAGAGAGCAAAAAACTGACGCAATTGTGAGGTACACGAGTTCTATTTTATTTTTTGAACACGGCGTTCACCCAAATGGCACTCGACTTGCAATGGCGCCGATGTGACGTTAACTGCCCTTAAGTAGCCACCCAACTGAACAATGAATTTCGTTTAGGTTAGTCAAGTGGTCACGGCGCTATCCTTAGCATTAGCCTTTAGCGTCCAAGTAGCAACTTGTTCGATTAAAGTTTTAGCTTCAGTTCCTCCTTTTACGTTGATGTTCGCGCGGAAGCTAATTAGCCACCACGGTTAACACTAAACGGAGTTAGCCGAGTGAGCCCCCCCCATTTCCTACACACAACTTTAGGGTCAACTTTGTGGCCTAGTTAAATACAGTAATCAAGTTCTATACCTTCAACCAAAATCTTACCTTTTATTGAATATCTCCCTTATGTTGTTTCTTCTTTCTCGTAGCTTCCAAACGCTACGGGAGCCCTTTTCCTAGACCCCCTAGTCACCAGACCCCCCCAAGCTCACGATTAGCCACGTTAGCTTGAATGCATGAGCCTTGTCTAGTGATTTGTTTTGAAGAACACGATCAGCCTGCGACAGTATAGCAGTCACTCTGCTAGCTTCAAGTTAGCCTTCGACGTTAAGTCTAGAATGTGGCTTTTAAAATCCTTTCCGAGAGACAGTTACCGGGCCGCGGGCGGATAGTCGGGCTTCGACGTCTCCGGTTTGTGTTATTTCGGACGGAACGCGTCTGATTCGGACGCTATTGAAACGCGGAGCTAAGTTTAGCATGCAAAGCAGGAAAAACTCAGTCATATTTTTTCGAGTCAAAATGGCGACGCGGGGTGGCGGGCACGCGCACTAGGGCCAAGCGTGAGCGTGCATTGTGGCTCGACCACGGAAATCGGCACAAAAATTATATTTCTCGAAATGATTCTTTGGGTCCGACAATATTATTTTATAAAATAAACTGCGGTTTCAAAATCTTTGGGATACCTCCTTAAATTAAATGGGAATACTAGTTAGACCATTTTAAAATAATATATACATCACATAAATTACCTGAATTAGTTCCCTTGTGAAATTGACGACATTTGTCTTTTTTGAAGGACTTTCAAATAAAATGCAAAACATAAGAGAACCTTAAGAAATAATAACTGCTTGAATACATTAGAATTCTTATAAATTAGTTTTGTCTATCGTAAGGAAGTGTTCATTTCGTTCCTGCTTCATGTATATACACGTTTACACGAATGGACAACACTTACTCAATTAACTCAATTAATTTCAGATTCACTGACAAAGAAATATGAGCTGTAAACGTGAAAACGTATATTTTGTGTCATGACTTAACCCCTTTCTTTCCTTTCCTTCTTCCCTCCCGATCGCTCGAATCCCACAATGCACCGCGGCGGCTCGCTGTTAACATGGACCAAAGCGGTAATTATTATGTCCTCTTTCATCCTCCTCATTTTGATGCGATTTCCGTATTTGTATTTTTTTATTAATAATTTCTAACTGTATCAATATTATATCAAGGAGACGATCGTTTACTACATCGCGTTATAATACAATTCAAGGACTCGCCATCCGTTTAGCATGGGCTAGCATAGCATTGACTAGCCAATGAGCCGCGTAACTATCAATAAAAGTGATCGACATCGGGTTATTAAAACGTCCCATGTTTAGTCGAACGTAATACGATGAATTTTATTTGTGATATAATCCCTAACTGTGATATTGCTACTTTTAGTTACCTCGGTAATGCTAAACGAGTTAGCATTGATGCTAGCAGATTTGACTTAATACTAGTCGTAGTGTTTTCATGTGTATACACATTTGGAATATTTTATGTATGTAGACTGTGATGTGTTGCAATTTAAAATAAACAAACGTTTATGGGTCTTTTATCTCTGCAGACAATGACCTGCAAGGAAGCGACGGATCCGGGAGTTTGGGTGGTCCGGAGATCCGTAAACGCATCCCCATCAAGCTCATTTCCAAGCCGCCCCTAAGAAGCAAACCTCCACCCCGAGTCCAGAGACCCGGTAACAGACCACTTCTGAAAAGTGAAACCGCAGAAAAAGATGGTGTGTTTTTATTTATTCTTATTTTTTATCCCTTTCCTGAGTTGTGTTAAAATTTGCCATTTGTGTGTCGCAGATAACTTTGGTTTCAAGAAAGACAAGTTTGATTTCGGGGGCAAATCTGGTGATATGTTTGCTGGCCAGAGGAGATATCCACAGCCGTTGTTTTGGGACTATAAGGTAGAAAGATGCACATCATTTTGTTTTTGTGGATAAAAATCGGTGACATTATAAAAATAACCATATTACTGTAACTAAAATGACCCTCTGGTTATTGAACAGAGAGATATTTTGCACGAAATATTGTTCCGCTTTTTTTTAGATCCATGCTGAGCTCTTTTGACTTTCCCATTGTAGCGTTTTTGGGCGTTGGTATCCAATGAGCCCCATTTAAATGGCCTCAGAGAAGTTAACCGCTTGTAGTCACTCATAATAATGGTAATATTAATAAATAGGTGTAATAATAATATTAATAAATCTGAGTAAAAATGATAATATGAATACATCTGAGTAATAATAAGTAATATGAATAAATCTGAGTAATAATAATACATAATATTAATAAATCTGAGTAATAATGATAATATGAATAAATCTGAGTAATAATAAGTAATATGAATAAATCTGAGTAATAATAATACATAATATGAATAAATCTGAGTAATAATAATACATAATATGAATAAATCTGAGTAATAATAATACATAATATTAATAAATCTGAGTAATAATAATACATAATATTAATAAATGTGAGTAATACAAATACATAATATTAATAAATATGAGTAATAATAAGTAATATTAATGAATCTGAGTAATGATACGTAATATTAATGAATCTGAGTAATGATAATAAATAATATTAATAAATCTGAGTAATGATAATAAGTAATATTAATACATCTGAGTAATGATGAGTAATATTGATAAATATGAGTGATAATAATCAGTAATATTAATAAATGAGTGATACAAATGAGTAATATTAATAAATATGAGTGATAATAATGAGTACAATTAATAAATCTGAGTAATAATAAGTAATATTAATACATCAGAGTAATAATAATAAGTGATATTAATGCATCGGAGTAATAATAATAATAAGTAATATTAATAAATCTGAGTAATAATAATAAGTTAAAAGGCCATGCTATGAATCTTATTTCACTGACACAACTTTCTAAATCACCAAAATTGCTAATTGGTGTTGCTGCATATATATTTTTGAGCCAGCAGATTTGATCCCTTTTTCTTTTTCACCCGTCATAAAGTCATAAAAGAACGTGTAAAATCAATCTTTCTGCTGCAACAGTTGAATCTCATCGGTGAGAGAGATGACGTCCCCATTCACTTCTGTGACAAGTGCGGACTGCCCATTCATCTCTATGGACGCATGGTACAAGCCTCACGTTTTGGGACGTTTCTCTGCAAGCAAAAAACCCCGAAAAACTCACCATTAACTTTATTCCACTCACCAGATTCCCTGCAAACACGTATTTTGCTACGAATGCGCTTTACTGCATGAGAAGAAAGGCGAGAAGATGTGCCCCGGGTGAGCGACTTTTCCAGTCCAGGGCATGCGTGGTCATTAAAACTTAGCAGTCATAACTTATTTGTTTCACTTTCCTCGCAGCCTGACCATGTACAGCTGCACAGACCTCGTCCAGCGCATCGAGCAATGCCAACGCGGCTCGCTGTACATGTGCAGCGTGGTGTCTGGTTGCAAGCGTACCTACCTGTCCCAGCGGGACCTCCAAGCCCACGTCAACCACCGCCACCTCAGGTCGGCCAAGTCGTCGTCTTCGTCGTCATCCGGGCGCCAGGATCCCGTTCACCTCCCGCCGCCATCCGAGGTCCCCGAACGCTTCCGCGTGCCCCCACCCCACGTGCCCAAGAACCACGTGCACCTGCCTAACCAGCACCCCCACGGCGGACACGACCCTTACGGGCAACCGCCGCCCCCGGGCCCGCACGATGGCCCGCCCGAGACGTACCGCATCGCCACGGTGACCACGCGCAAGCACAGCAACCTGATCACCGTGCCCATCCAGGACGACTCGTCGGGCCCGCCGACTCAGCCCCCGCCACACCACCGACCCGGGGACTATCCGGGCCAGCCCCCCGTTGTCCCGCACGCGCCCCCCCATCACATGATGCCGCCGCCACCGCCGCAGCAGCACTTTGGGCCCCCGCCGCCACCTATCAACCACCCCATGCAACACCCTCCCCAAGGCTCCGGCACCCCTCACATGGTGTACAATCAGCCCCCGCCACCCCCTATGCCCACGGCCCCGCCTCCTATAACCCCACCGCCGGGTCACATGATGGGCCAAATGCCTCCTTATATGAACCACCCTCCTCCGGGACCGCCGCTACAGCACGGCGGCCCCCCAGTGAACGCCCCGCCTCCTCATCATTACAATCCCAATTCAATGCAGCCCTTCCCCGAAGACCAAGGCACCCTGAGCCCACCTTTCAACCAACCGGGAGGTCTCAGCCCGGGAATATGGCCCGCACCAAGGGGGCCGCCGCCACCTCCACGGATGCAGGGCCCCCCGCCCGGACCTGGGCCCCACCATCCGGATCAGGGCCGCTATCGACCTTATTATCAGTAAATTGCTATCTGAACAGAAGGGTGATTCCCGGAAAATGTATTATCGGGCAATTGCGGTGGTTCTTAACCTGGTAGGAGTAACCAAAAAAAGTTCCATTCGCATTTGCCGTCCACTGCCTCTAGCCAGAAGTCAGCTGGGATAGGCTTCAGCACCCTTTGTGACCCTAAAGCGGTTTTGAAAATGTAAATAAAAAAAGTAATCATCTGCAGAATGTTATGGTGAATAGACATGATTTGTTTTGAACTCCCGGTGAAGAACCACTGGGCTAATGTAATGCTTGATGTGCTATATTCCTAAAATAAATGCCTTCTATGGTTTCATGTATGACATTTATTTCAACTGTATCCTAGCAAGGTTTTAATCCAATCAGCCATTTAAAAAAAAAAAATAGCTCACTGGCCTTCACAAACACAAATTTTCACTCGTGTAAATTGAGAAATTGGGAATGAATAAGGACAACTTAAAAAAAAAAAACACATAGGGATTGTGCACAGTACATAAAAAAAGAATTAGTCACATTAATACAGAAATAAACCAATGGCACATTCAATTCCTAGATTTTAAGTGGTGCTTGAGAAACTTGGATAGAGAAAGAAGTTAAATAAATTACTACTATATACGTTACATACAAATCTGGAGTAGTATATACAAAAAAAAAAAATTAAAATGTCCTGTCAATACTATAATAAAACTCCCTCCCCCCCAAAAAAAATCATATTCAACAACATCAGAATATTTTACATAGGGATTGTTAAAGTGTGCGGTCAGGTGATGAACACATACATTTAAAGGATTTTAATGTGTCATTATATGGGAAAATTCTTTTTTTTAACCATTTCTTGAGTCTGTTTATATCCCATTACATCACATGAGCAGGGGGAGGGGCATTTGTTCTATCTTGTAAACACTCTCCGAGAAAAATCCAGATGGCCTTTTCACAGTATGTCTTTCTGGAGATTGTGGGTGCCCGAAGACAAAAAAAAAAAAAAAAAAAAAAAAAAAAAAAAAAAAAAAAAAAAAAAAAAACCTTCATGAAACGTCACGAGACCAAAAGTGGTCCCAAAAATGGAATCCCACAGTTCTGTCATTCCTCCCGGAATTTTTCAAAGCTACAATTTGGGGAAACAAGGAAGAGTTAGTAAGAAGGAGAGTGGAGAAGAATCTTCATGCCGACTGGGTGCGTCGCACAAGACGTGGAATGGCTCCGTGTAGGTATATATATATATATAGATATATATCCATTTTTTTCTTTTCTTCTTTTTCTAGCAAAAACACTGAAATGTAGTAGTTCAAAAAGTCTAGGCGTCCGATAGGCAGCTTTGAACGCTGTCCATCCACAACTGAGCGTTGAGGCTGTCTTGGGCGCAGAAGTTGTACACTCGTTTGGTGGTCTTGAGCTAAAGATTGAAGAAAAAGATTAGGTTGAGAAGACTTCACTTTGGCTTCTCTGCCATTGATGGTTTTAAACATCCCATCCATTTAGACGGGACTGATATCGAATCCAAAATGGATTGGACGTCTATCAGCGTCAATGGCAACAGGTGCTCGGACGTTTGGTCACCGGTCTTTTGGTCGCCGGTCAAATGGTGACAGAGTTTACTGTTAAAACCAGCTCTCAAAATTATATACATGAGAAAGAGTTCAATATCTAAGAGAGTTTAATATCTCAGATAGAGTTAAATATCTAAGAGAGAGTTAAATATCTAAGAGAGAGTTAAATATCTAAGAGAGAGTTAAATATCTAAGAGAGAGTTTAATATCTAAGAGAGAGTTAAATATCTAAGAGAGAGTTAAATATCTAAGAGAGTTAAATATCTAAGAGAGAGTTAAATATCTAAGAGAGAGTTTAATATCTAAGAGAGAGTTAAATATCTAAGCACTGTTTAATATCTAAGTACTGTTAAATATCTAAGTACTGTTTAATATCTAAGTACTGTTTAATATCTAAGTACCGTTTTATATCTAACTACTGTTTCATATCTAACTACTGTTTCATATCTGAGTACTGTTTAATATCTAAGTACTGTTTAATATCTAACTACTGTTTAATATACTACTTGTACTACTTTACTAGATGTACTGCTTAATATCTAAGTACTATTATTTAATATCTAAGTACTGCTTAATATCTAAGTCCTGTTGAAACAGCTCTCAAAATTATATACATGAGGGAGTTTAATATCTAAGAGAGAGTTTAATATCTAAGTACTGTTTAATATCTAAGTACTGTTTAATATCTAAGTACTGTTTAATATCTAAGTACTGTTTAATATCTAAGTACTGTTTAATATCTAAGTACTGTTTAATATCTAGGTACTGCTTAATATCTCAGTACTGTTGAAAACAGCAGATATTTAGATATTAAACTCTTTCATGAATATAATTTTGAGAGCTGGTGTCAACAGTACTTAGATATTAAACTCTCTCTCATTGATATTAAACTCTCTCTCTTAGATATTAAACTCTCTCTCTCTTTTAGATATTAAACTCTCTTTCTTAGATATTAAACTCTCTCTCATGAATATAATTTTGAGAGCTAGTTTCAACAGTAAACTCTCTGTCACCATTTGACCGGCGACCAAACGTCCGGTCACGATGGCGGCGAATAAATGAGCAAACCCTTACATCGAAAAAGGCTTTCTCCTCGATATTTTTGGGCGCTCCCATGGCGGGTGTCCCCTGAAGGACTGACTCCACGTCGGCTAGCTCGATGACGCCTTTGCACTCTTTGTCCTGCCGACTCTCATAATATCGCAGCTGGGTTGCAAAAAAACAAAACAAAACAAAAGTTATTTAAAAAAAAAATTTGAAACATGGGGAAAGAGAAAAAATGGCGCCACCCCTACCTGATGTTTTGTCTTGTCTAGCACAAACCATCGCGGTTTCCATGGTTTCAGCAAAGCGCCCTTTTTAAATAAAATGCCTTCAAAGCTTCTAAAGTGACGTGGAAATAAGGCAATATTAATTCAATAGTTCTGGGACAAACTTTATTGGAAAATATATATATTTTTAAAAGATGGACGTACCTATTCTCGCTCTCGGTGCTCTGGAATTGGCTGTAAAGCGTGCTGGTGCTCGACCGGCCCGCTGCCGGCGTGGACACGGCGCTGGCTTCGCAGTCCAGGGCTAAATTGATGGAGGAACCCACGCTGCTTTCCTGTAGGTAGACGCCTTGGGAACGCCGTTGGTGGCTCAAGTTGGACGACATGAGAAGTGAGCTGGAGAATGGAGACTGTGGGACATATTAACAAAAAAAACATAATAAATGACAGAACAGACACTCCCTTACTTACGAACATTCAACTTATGAACAAACGGTACATACGAACATTTCTGCAAATTGCGTTTACATACTTGTCAACTTGTACGTTTTATACGTATTTTATACGTTTTTTTTACCATTTCAAATCATGTACACCGACTTTTGTACGGGGATTTTTTTTAAAAATCGCCAATATTTATGAAAACCGATCTCAACAAGACCGTTTTGGCTAAAATTCAGATAGTCTCGTAGGCTGGTAGTCAACGACGCTACTGTCATCGATCGTTACTATTGTCAAGGTATACCAGCAAAGATGATCCTCAATCGTATGTATTTTTTTAGCGGTGCGTACGGCAATATCGATAAAGGATAACATGCGCATGCGTAGATATACATAGAGTAAATATCGTGGAAGCAAGCGTGGAGGAGCCACCCAGTAAGAAACGAGTTACCGCGAGTAAACATGCGTCGTACGGTGTTTGTAAGATTTTTGGGGGGGTTTGTACGGGGAATCAGAATCATTTATAAGGGCAGTTATCGGCAGAGGTTGACAGGTATGCGTTTATGTGGAAAAATGTTTGTAAGTTCGATTTTGTATTGCGCGCCTTTTTACAAATAGTGCTTCTTTCCGCTGCTAATACCAACGCCTGGCGCTGTGAGAACTCAGCTCGCCTTGCATCCACCTTCCTCTGCCCAGTTTGTTGCAGTGCGGAAGTGCGTGACCTTTTTCATTTATACCATGAAATATCTGGTGCATCCATTATTCAATATGGTTGGTGAAAAGTGAAAGGCTGAAAAGTGACAGAGGTGCAAGGAAGAGGCAAGCCATTTCATTTCAAACCAAAGTGGTAATAATAAAGAAGCTTGGGAAAGTGGTCAGCGTTGCACGAGAATACAACTTGAATTGTTCGACCGTCAGTACCATTTAGAAACAGAAAGATGGAGCAGCAAGACCCAAATATTGAACCTTGCACAAAGGTTGCAAATCAATTGAATGATGCCATACAATGCTACCGCATCATTTATGATGAAAAAAAGAAGAAAACAATCGTCATTAGATAGCTTCTTTCGGACAGTTTCTTGTAAATCTAATGTATGTATACAGTACTGTATGTATTCTCCCCATTTTATGAAATGTTTTTTTCAGTACAAACCAATGCTGGTTACTTATACAAGCCTTAAACATACAAATGCACTTATATAAACCTTCAATATACTTTTATAGGCCTTAAACATAAATTATAATACAAAATATAACACTGAATCAACTTCAATTGGAACAATTTCAACTTATGAACACTTTCAACTTATGAACAAGCGCTCGGAACCTAACTCGTTCGTAAGTTGGGGAGCGTCTGTAATCCCTCGAATATCGCGGCTTCAACTATCACGGCTTCACTACATTGTGGATTAAAACGATTTGAATTCTGTGACCAATAACATTGTTGGGTTTATTCTGTTTTACTATTATAATAGTTATATTAATTCATTTCTTTATTAAATCATTCTCTTTCTTTTCTCTGTATTAATTCATTACTTTGTTAAATCATTCTCTTTCTGTTTTCAAAAGTGTTGCGAGGTCACGCCAAGTCATCTTTAACCTGGACGGCCTGTTCCAGGATGGTTATACAAACAATCCACCCAATCTGGGTCCTTGAGATTTGGTGGGCCCTTGGTGACGAGGCCAGGGCTATTCGGCCAATAACAAGAATATTGTTATCGTTATGTAACCGTGCACTTCGGGTTTTTCTGTATGTAACGATTATATGATTATGATTATATTATATGATTCTTAGGTCAAGGAGGTTGTATAATTACTCTAATCTAAATGTTGTTAGGTCTAGTCTCCTGTTTTTGTTATTAGTAAAATACTTTGATTGTTATTGTAGTCCCAGATGTTGTTTTTACTCATACGTGATGGAATGATCAACAACTCTGTAACTTGTTTTGATTCATGACTATAAGAGTGGGACGAAAACGTCTATTCGAGGAGACGTTCGGAAGTTGTAAGGTGACACTTGCTGTAACGCTCCCCTCCGGAGGTTTTTATCTGTTGTATCCATTTCTATTTAATTAAATGTCAATAATTGAATAAGATGTCTTCCTGCAGTTATTGATAATTACAGACGAAGGTAATTATTAATGAACCTAACAAACATGGAGGACAGGCTGGCAATCAGCGGATACAATAAAAAAAAAATGCAAAAAACAGGTTTTGGTCTCACCTTACTCTCCAGTTTAGTCTCATTCCTCTGAGTCGCCTTGATCTTATCCCAAGTGTCCTTCCACTTCTCGGTCACGGGACCGAGCTCCGCCTCCAGTGCCTGCATGTCCTGCAGCAGCTTGGTGATGGCGTCGGGCGCCGTCTTGCTCAGGCTGTCGTAGCAGGGCCAGACCGCACGCCGCCGCGTCTTTGGCGCGCCGCCGTCACTTTTTTCCGTCATCTCATCCGACGCCGCCCGATTGGGGCGGGCCCTCAGCTCCCAGTCGTACGACGGTCCTTCCGAGAGCGTCTCCTCCGTGTAATAGTCCCACACTTTTAAATTGGAGATGAAGGTGTATGGCCGGAGTACCTGCGAACACCAAAATGATGGCGGAAAATAATTATAAGGAACTGTGAAATGCCACAGAAATAATTAAAAGTAGTAGTACAGGAAGTAGCCTGGAAATCCACCCAAAATCAATGAAAAATGACCAAAGTGACTGTCACTTAAACTCGCTGTGGACCAATGTTCGCTCTAAGATGCGCACGTGTGCAATTGCGCTCTACTTTCGTCTTCTCTGCGCAGCAGCAATCATATGGCGCGCAGTAAATAAAATCCAAACTTTTTTTTAACCCCTTTCCCCATGATGGCGCCGTTTACGCAGTGGCCAGTGGCAGTAGCTCTGTCCACTCTTATGTTTTTCGTGTTTTACAACATGTTTTACATGAAAAATTAAAGGGAACATTGACATGCACCTGACACGACAGACAAGAATAACGTGTGCAAATTTTTTGGACTATAAGTCACACTAGCCAAAGAATAATAAATATATACAAGTTACACTGGAGCATTGTTCTCTCTAAGCTGCGTGTGTGTGCAATTGCGCACTACTCTCGTCTTCTCTGCGCAGTAGCAATCATATGGGGCACAGTAAATAAAATCCAAACTTGTTATTTTTTTTACCCCTTTCTCCATGATGGCGCCGTTTACGCGGCAGCCAGTGGCAGTAGCTCTGTCCACGCTTATGTTTTTGTGTTTTACAGCATGTTTTACATGAAAAATTAGAGGTAACATTGACATGCACCTGATTATGGCAGGTGTGATACCGGTGTGCCCATAGCTTGCAATGAAGATGTCGCTCACACTGGAGCTTGTCTTTCTGCCCAGACCAATGGAAAATTAGAGGGAACATTGCTGTGGACGCTCATTTTTCAAAGCCATTAAGTTACCATATTCACTTGCATATGAGCCGCATTTGTAAGACAAAAAAATGACTGAATCGAGGGTACGGCTTATACATACCTGTCAACCTCTGCCGATAACTGCGCTTATAAATGATTATGATTCCCCGTACAAACCACCCCAAAAAAACCTTAGTAACTCCGTACGACACGTTTAGTCGCGGTAACTCGTTTCTTACTAGGTGGCTCCTCAATGCTTGCTTCCACGATATTTACTCTATGTATATCTACGCATGTCATCCTTTATCGATATTGCCGTACGCACCGCAAAAAAAATACATACGATTGAGGATAATTTCTGCCGTTATACCATGACAATAGTAACGATCGATGACAGTAGCGTCGTTGGCTACCAGCCTACGAGACTATCTGGATTTTAGCCAAAACGGTCTTGTTGAGATCGGTTTTCATAAATATTGGCGATTAAAAAAAAAAATTCCCCGTACAAAAGTCGGTGTATGGCGTACATAATTTGGAATGGTAAAAAAACATTTAAATACGTATAAAACGTACAAGTTGACAGGTATGCTTATATGTGCATAAAAAGACGACATGCACAAAACAGCAAAGTGACAAAGACGAAATGCCATACCGCAAGACAATGCGGCCGATACAGTCATTTATTTCAAAATAGAGAAAAGATAAACAGATAAAATGCTAAACAAAATAAATGTTGACGTCTTTGTCTAAAAAAAAAAAAACGTGTCTTGCATTAAACGTAAAAAAAGGGTGACACCCCCCGTTAAAGAGCATCAAATAGTTGGAAAATGGCGCTCACCTCGTCATCTTCTGGCGCGAACATAAAGTTGAAGAAAACCGGTGTCTTCTTGTTGAGACAATCGATGTAGTCCCACACAGATTTGCACACCTGAGGACTTCTCCTGTCGCCTTTCTCCTCGTAGAGAACTCCTGCAGACCATATAGAAGTGAAATATATTTTTGGGAAAAAAATAAATACAGTGGTACCTCGACATACAAGCAAAAAATTCCAGGAAATATTTATCTTGCTATACAAGGCAAATTTTGATATACGAGCATATAGCGGACGCGAGAGGCTGCTCATAAGAACATAATGGCCACTGTCTATCCCCGGAACTTCCTCTTTGTAATGTCTCTGGGAGCACTGGGCGGAGCGTTGCATTTTTTTCAGTGTTTTTCTTTTCACTCGTTTGTCAGCGCGATTGGCGGAGCTTGTTCGATAATACGAGAGGAGTATACTACTTTTCGTTGACAAGTGGTTGTGCGGTATTCTATTGTGAGGACATTTGTTTGCATTATTTTCGATAAATTTTCGAAGACAAAAGCAAACAACCCTCGATAGGTTGCATCTGAACGTCAGGGTGGGCGGGGCAAATAGAGCCAACCAGGGAGAAGAAAGCATACCTGTCAACATGTACGTTTTACACGTATTTTATACGTTTTTTAACCATTTCAAATCATGTACGCCATACACCGATTTTTGTATGGGGAAAATTTTTGTTTAAAAAAAATCACCAATACATGAATGTATATATGAAAAACCGATCTCAACAAGACCGTTTTGGCTAAAATCCAGATAGTCTCGTAGGCTGTTAGCCAACGCCGCTACTGTCATCGATCGGTACTATTGTCACGTTATACCAGCAAAAATTATCCTCAATCGTATGTATTTTTTTAGCGGTGCGTACGGCAATATTGATAAAGGATGACATGCGCATGCGTAGATATACATAGAGTAAATATCGTGGAAGCAAGCATGGAGGAGCCACATAGTAAGAAACGAGTTACCGCGAGTAAACATGCGTCATACGGTCTTTGTGAGGTTTTTTGGGGGGGTTTGTGCGGGGAATCATAATCATTTATAAGTGCAGTTATCTGCAGAGGTTGACAGGTATGAGAAAGGTATGAAAATTTAAAAGAAAATTAGAATGAAGTTTAATGTTAGGTTAGATGAAACTTATTTTTGAGTGTTTGCATCGTAATCCAAGTTCTTTTAAATTTGTTGATGTTATGTTACGAGCGCGTTGCCGTGCAAAAAGTCCAAATCCCCCACTGGCTCTGTCACTCTCTCTAGTTAGGTGAAATCCTAATTTTAGAAGAATTAAACACATTTTGGTAATATTAAACCAATAGTTATTTGTTACTTTGTTAATAGATGGCAAATAAGAACAATTAAAAATGTTTTCCCATCCAATATCCTGTTTTTGGTGTTATTTCTGAGGGTTTCAACAAATGTATATATATAATTTTTTGTTCATTGCTATGTGAAACGTTCGTTTAAATCAAGTTGTTCTTGTTTTCTTTTGTTTTTTTTCTCCTGTCACATCATTCGTTTGTACCAGAGTAGCTGCACAGAGTGCTGCAGGTGTAAATCAACATACGAGCTCAGTCCCGGAACACATTAAGCTGTTATCTCGAGGTACCACTGTACTATGGCCATGATTGGTGAGGGTACCCAGTTCAATTCGCTCATAGTCCGAGTCCAACAAGAAGGTACGGAAGCGATGTGATACATAGTGGTAGGCCAAGAACTTCAGGTAATACTGGCTGAACTCAAACTCCATGGGAAACTGAAGATGGATCTGAGGAAGAAAGCATCCAAAAAAAATGACAATGAAATTGACAGATTGGATTAGATTTGGATGGGAAAAAAGTGTACGGAATTCAGACCTGATGCACACAGTCCAGGAACTGCAAAAAGACCGGCGTGAAGCCACTGCTCTGGCTGCTAAGTGTCTGCGCGCCACGGTGGCTAAACCTGTGTCCGAACGATAGCCACTCCTTCTCCACCAGCAGCCGGAAGCCGTCGAACGTCCGGTAGTAAGGGTCAGACAGCAGCTGCACCAAAGACACCACCTAGAGGCGGAAAAACGGTTCACGCGGGAATTCGTGGCGATAACCTGTAGCCTGACGGGATCTCCAAACCTGGGTGGTGACGTCCCAGCCGTCCTCCAAGCTGACCATGACGGACGATCCCGTGTCCAGCAGCTCCACCACCAGGACTGACACCTGCAGTACCCTGTGCAGCTACTCCGGTACAAACGAATGTTGTGACAGGGGAAAAAAACTCAAAAGAAAACAACAACAACAACTTCCAAAGAGCAACAATTTCTCACCAGTGCCATCCATTCAGACTCCTCTAAGTAGCGCAAGAAGTTGGAACTGTCCGAGATGGTGGAACTGGGCACGCAGGCCTTCATTAGTTTCTTGAAGCTGTTCTTCACTTGCCGCACGTCGCACACCTCGATGGGCACTACCTCCCATTGCTGGAACGAGTCCTGTTTCCCGCCCTGGAAACGCACCATCTCGCTAAGTAAGGTTGTCGCCCTGGCCCGGTGCTCGGGTCTTTTGGTCGGCGGTCTTTTTGTCGCCAGTTTTCTGGTCGCCAGTCAAATGGCAAATTACTGTTGAAGCCAACTCTCAAAATTATATTCATGAGAGAGAGAGTTCAATATCTAAGAGAGAGAGTTAAATATCTAAGTGCTGTTGAAAACAGTAGATATTTAGATATTAAACTCTCTCTCATGAATATAATTTTGAGAGCTGCTTTCAACAGTACCGTATTTTCATGACTATAAGGCGCACCGCATTATAAGGCGCACCCCCAATGAATGATATTTTCCATATATAAGGCGCACTGTATTATAAGGCGCACTGTCTATTTTGGAGTAAATTTAAGACTTTTAAGTGCGCCTTATAGTCGTGCAAATACGGTAATTGATATTGACTTCCAGTCATGAAGCACTCACTACAGTCTACACAGTCACCTCTAGAGCCAGCCATTGTTGATGTTTTGGATTTTTTTGTATAAAATCTTGCAGTGGGGGAGGAGCTATATGTTGGAAGATTTTGTAAACTAAGATTGCATCTGCATATTTAACAGTATTTTTTTAATATCCGACAGTGGTGGTTTTTCGATTTTGGTTTTCTGTTTTTTCCATATATAAAGCGCACTGGATTATAAGGCGCACTGTCTATTTTGGAGAAAATTTAAGACTTTTAAGTGCGCCTTAAAGTCGTGAAAATACGGTATGTAGATCTTATACAGTACATAGATATTAAACAGTACTTAGTTATTAAACAGTACTTAGATATCAAACAGTACTTAGATATTAAACAGTACTTAAATATTAAACAGCACTTAGATATTAAACAGTACATACATATTAAACCGTACTTGGATATTAATCAGTACTTAGATATTAAACAGCACATAGATATTAAACAGTACTTAGATATTAAACTCTCTCATGAATATAATTTTGAGAGCTGGTTTCAACAGTAAACTCTCACCATTTCAGTGATAATTTTACAATTGGCACACTGCGAGTCCCAGGGATTCGCTTGTCTGAAAACTGTGCGTCCCAGGAAACTTGTCACGAGTCCCAACATACTACGGATGCAAATAAAACATAAGCAACGATATATAAACATTCAGATTTAATTTATTTATTATATGGTTTAGGGTTAGGGTTTATTTATCATTGTACTAGTCTTTCAGCTCGTAGATCCTCCTCTCTTTGCAGCCAAAAGTCTTTTGAAATGTGCGTATTTTTCCTTGCTTCCCCCGTTTTGCTTCATGATCATCGGTCGAATCTTCTGCAGTTCTTTTCTTACTAGTTGTATTTTTTAACTGCGAAATAACTATCCAGACTGTTTTGCTTTTTCTGAAACATTTTTTATCTTTCTTACACTATTACGAAACTCTTGCTATCGCTTTCTCTCCTTCGTCTGCTAGTGTCTGCTAGTCTCGTTCACGCGAGAATTATTTCGCAAAGATTATGTGGAATAAATTGGTTTGCTATCGGATATATGTGTTTTTTTTTTTTTTTTGATAAAAATTTCTTTGCGTCCGAAAAAAGCACATTACTTGAAATTGTGCGTCTGGAAGAAAAGCTGTGCGTATCAGACGCAGGACGCAGAGGTAACGAGAACACTGCCATTTGACCGGCAACCAAAAGGGACCAAACGACCGGCGACCTAACACCCGGTCACGCTCCACCCGCGCCGGCCAGGTGACTCACCTTGAGCTGGGCTTTGTCCCCAATTATGTAGAGATATGCCCTGTGCTGACGTAGAAACAGCGCCTCACTGGGCCCGCCATTGGGTTGCGGCGACTCTTTGCCGGCCAGGCGAGTCCCCACGTCCGGGTTATAGGCGCTTAGCCGCCCGCTTCCTCGGATGCTCCCCCATTTCCCTGGCAGACAGGCGAAAGGCACGTTACGACCCGAGCATAGACACACTTTCCCTCCGTAATCAGGTAGTGAGTAGCCTTTGATTTTCACTTTGACGCCCCGTCCACCCGAGAGCCATGCTGCTAAACACCGTAGAAGTGATGGGAGAACTACCGTATTTTCTCGCATATAAGCTGTATTTTCAACAATTATCTGGCCACCAATTTAGGGTGTTCCCTGCCTCTGGCCCCAAGTCAGCTGAGATAGGCTCCAGCACCCCCCGCGACCCTAGTGAGGATAAAGCGGTTCAGGAAATGTGAAGATAAATCACGGGTACGGCTTATATGTGCGAAAGACTAGCTATGCTCCTTTTCCAAAGTAACATTTAATATTGGTGGTTATTTTCAGTTTTGCAGTAATAAAACACCCATTATTGGATGAATGAATTCCTTATGACATTGACCCTAATAATGTGTCTTTGATTCATACAGTATCTCAGAAATACTACGTGGGATATTTTTTTGGAAGATTTTCTCTTCAAAGTAACATATTTGTACTCCCTACTAAAACAATGAATATGGAATTGAAAATGGTGAATCAGGGAGCAGCTTGCACGCGAGACATTGTAAAATTCGACCATTTTAAGGGAATTTTAAGGGTGCAGCTTATATGCGCGAAAGACTTGCTATGCTCTTTTTCCAAAGTAACAATTAATATTGATGGTTATTTTCAGTTTTGCAGTAAGAAAACACCCATTATTGAATAAATTAATTCCTTATGATAGTGACCCTAATAATGTGTCTTTGATTCATACAGTATCTCAGAAATACTACGTGGGATATTTTTTTGGAAGATTTTCTCTTCAAAGTAACATATTTGTACTCCCTACTAAAACAATGAATATGGAATTGAAAATGGTGAATCAGGGAGCAGCTTGCACGCGAGACATTGTAAAATTCGACCATTTTAAGGGAATTTTAAGGGTGCAGCTTATATGCGCGAAAGACTTGCTATGCTCTTTTTCCAAAGTAACAATTAATATTGATGGTTATTTTCAGTTTTGCAGTAAGAAAACACCCATTATTGAATAAATTAATTCCTTATGATAGTGACCCTAATAATGTGTCTTTGATTCATACAGTATCTCAGAAATACTACGTGCGATAATTTTTTGGAAGATTTTCTCTTCAAAGTAACATATTTGTACTCCCTACTAAAACAATAAATATGGAATGGAAAATGGTGAATCAGGGAGCGACTTATACGCAAGACATTGTAAAATTCAACGATTTTAAGGAAAATTTAAGGGTGTGGCTTATACGCGAGTAAATACGGTACCCGAAACCATCCGCTCTCAGACGGAGAAAAAGATGGAAAGTCAAACAAGGATGCTGCGTTGTAAGAACTGCAACGGCGGCGGCGTGCACACAGACACAGCAGGAATCAAGATTTGACACCAACAGTAGGAGAAACCGTTAGTTCGGAGGTACGCGGCACTACCGTTGATGATGCCAGAAATGCGGGCGGTTCTGTTAAAGAGATCTGATTAGTTGGAGGGCGGGGTGGCCTTGACGTGGCCTACTGTACCTCTCGTAGAGTTCCTGGCCTTGACGGACATTTTGGGTTGAGAGAGGGAGATGACTTTGGCCCTTTGACCAAGAGCTGAGGTCAAATGACAAGCAAAACAAAACAAACAAAAAGACCGTTTGAGCTTCCTGGTGGTGGTGGTGGTGGTGGTGCAGACTACCATGCCCAGAGCTGCCAACCCTCCGTTGAACCCATTTAAGGAGAGAATGCCATTCACGCAAAATCAATATAAAATGTAAAAAATAAATAAGGTAGGACAATTTAAATCAAACTGTTGGTTTCATGTTTATGCTGTTCTATTTGTCAGAACGTGTAACTGGTTTTAATTCACAATACACTCGTGTTACTGAATTCATCCAGTATACATTTGAATCAAATTTGGAAGTCGTATTGATGTGTGAATTTGGAGACATCTAAATTTGAAATTTGGCACTTTTCGTAAATTTTAAATGACCATTTTTGGGGATTTCCGCAGTTGTTCGGAGTTCAGACTTTGTGTTGCTTGTAAACTGGGGAAATTTTGGTAGAAGTTGGCAGCTCCTCATGCGGGATCGACAACCCCCGACAGCGTACGAGTGGTTTGTTCGGATTTCCTTTTGGTTTGCTTTCCATAATTCTCCTCACCTCCTCTGTTGAAAGTTCCGGGTGAGTCCTCCTTGGCGCCCATCACCTGCTTCATCAGAACGCTGATCTTTGGCTGCCGCAGTTTGTCTGACGAGTCTGCCATGGGGGTGGGGAGGGAATTCAAAATCGGGGTCGGCTTGGGGGCCAATCGGAGACCACCCACCTGAAGCACTCATGTGGGTGGAGGTGAACCCGCTGAGCGTGTTCCTGCCGCTGCTCTCGTTGTACGACGGCATGGAGCTGATGATGGCTTGCAGGTACTTCTCCTGCTCCAGACTGGTGGAGTCCGCCTGGGATGGACCTGCAGCCGAAAAAAAACTTTGTCAATCCGTTTTGACTGGGAGGATCCGGCCATCCACTATGCGCCTTTCGTGACCGGACCTTTGGTCGCCGGTCAAATGGTAACAGAGAGTTTACTGTTGAAACCAGCTCTCAAAATTATATTCATAAGAGAAAGTTGAACATCTAAGAGAGAGTTTAATATCTAAGAGAGAGAGTTTAATACCTAAGAGAGAAAGTTTAATATCAAAGAGTTTAATATCTGAGAGAGAATTTAATATCTAAGAGAGAGAGTTTAATATCTAAGTACTGTTTAATATCTAAGTTCAGTTTAATATCTAAGTACAGTTTAATATCTAAGTATACTGTTTAATATCTAAGTAAAGTTTAATATCTAAGTACAGTTTAATATCTAAGTATACTGTTTCATATCTAACTACTGTTTAATATCTAATTACTGTTTCACATCTAACTACTGTTTCATATCTAACTACTGTTTCATATCTAACTAGTTTAATATCTAACTACTGTTTAATATCTTACTACTGTTTAATATCTAACTACTGTTTCATATCTAACTACTGTTTAATATCTAATTACTGTTTCATATCTAATTACTGTTTCATATCTAACTACTGTTTCATATCTAACAACTGTTTCATATCTAACTACTGTTTCATATCTAATTACTGTTTCATATCTCACTACTGTTTCATATCTAACTACTGTTTCATATCTAACTACTGTTTCATATCTAAGTATTGTTTAATATAGGAGTACTTTTGAAACCAGCTCCCAAAATTGTATTTATGAGAGTGTATTATCTAAATATCTACTGTTTTCAACAGTACTTAGATATCAAACAGTAATTAGATATTAAACAGTACTTAAGATATTAAACAGTACTTAAGATATTAAACTCACTCTCTTAGATATTAAACTCTCTCTCTTAGATATTAAACTCACTCTTTTAGATATTAAACTCTATCATGAATATAATTTTGAGAGCTGGTATCAACAGTAAATTCTCTTGTCACCATTTGACCGGCGACCAAATGTCCGAGCACCGGCACCTTTACCTGACGTCGGCGCGTTGGGAGACTTAAAAAATCCCACCACCCCTTTGGCGTGGAGACCGGCCGATCTGAGGAGGACGGCCTTGGTGCGAGAATTCCGCCAGCAGACCACGGGAAAGCGGTTCTGCCGGTAGCAGCGGCAAATTCTCTGGATGTTGGAATCGGGGATGCTTTGCGGTACGATGAGCAGGCCAGGGTAGCTGTGAAGAAGAAAAAAAACATATTCAGGTTCCGGCGCCGCCAGAACAACAAATCAGGCACGTTTTTTTGCTCACCTCCTGCACACCGTGTACATGCGGTTGACGGTGGAAATTCGAAAGGGCTCGTTCTTGGAGCGGGTTAAACTGTTACTGAGTGTACCCAGGCCCATTCGTTGGTAGTCTCGGCAGCACGCCCGTTCCACCACGTTGCTCATGGTCTGTCTGTCCGAAGAGCGCATGGTGGAGGACAGCGTCAAGGAGCCCTGATCCACCTCGTCAGAGACTGCGGACACGTAAGGCCGATTAACCGGCGTATTCCACCAAAGCCGCCAAGACTTGGAAGGTCTATCGATATGGGCTTGCGCGTACCCGAAATGTCATCCTCGTCCAACTCGGACTGCAAGCTGCTCCGGTTTTCCCAAGTAGGCGGAGAGTATTTCTTCTTGGCCACGTACTGCCGGTTGATGGTTCGCTTGGCGCTCTTCACCAGGTTTTTTGAAAGCGTCCTAGTAGAGGAAACAAAAAGACATGTTGGAATGGGATCCACTGAGCTCAGCGGTCTCCCTTTGGCCATACTTGAGGGATTGGTTCTTGTCCTTGGTCTTGTGTTCCACTAACAGCTTGCCTCTCTGACCCACGGTGAAGGCGAACGTTCCTTGCACGTGTTGGGGGTAGCGTAATTTGTGCATGTGTTTCCTGAAAACCTCGGCCAGGTCGGCTGCCACTTCTTCGTCGAAAACAATTTTCATTAACTGCGAATGGAACAGAAGGCATGTCAAGGAGCCGGTCCGGTCAGGTCCGGTCGAATACAGTGTTCCCTCGCTACTTCGCGGTTCAGCCACCGCGGATTAAGAGCTTCACGTTTTTTTGGGGGGGAAAAAAATAATAATAATACAATAATTACATTGAAACAACATATTTTACAGTTTTTTTGTTATAACATGAATTCCACTCTCTGTACCCGTATGGTGTACTGTATACAGGGGGGTAAAAAATAAAAATATTTTAAAAAATTAATTTTTTTTTTAATTAAATTCAAATTAAGCTATTTTTGAAGGGGAATCCCTACTTCGCGGAAATTCACTTATCGCGGGTGGTCCCGAGACAACATATTTTACAGTTTTTTTTGTTATAACATGAATTTCACTCACAATAATAATAAAAATAAATAAATTATTATTTTTTTAAATTAAATTAATTAAGCCTTTTTGAAGGGGCATCCCTACTTCGTGAAAATTCCCGGTCCCCATTAACAGCAAAAACCGAGGGAACACTGTATTTCACCAAACGCCACTCATTGGCTTCTAACGACGACGGGGACGTCTAATCCCGTTACACTAACGAGGAGGCCTGGCAAAATGTGAAAACTAGAAGAGTATAACTGCACGGTGGAAGGTCGCCAATAGATGGCATTAAAGTATTGGATTTACCATGAGAAATGTCACCATCAAAGACTAGAAAAGGAAAAGATACGTAATAAATATTCATTCATTTTCTGAACCGCTTCTCCTCACAAGGCTCGCGGGGTGTGCTGGAGCCTATCCCAGGTGACGTTTGGGCACGAGGCGGAAATTGGTGGCCCACACTCATACCCTGGGGCAATTTACAGTGTCCAACCAGTCTCACATGCATGTTTTTGAAATGTGGGAAGAAAAGCGGAGTGCCTGGAGAAAACCCACACAGGCCCTGGGGAGAACATGCAAACTGTCCAAACCAGGACACCAGAACGGCGAAACCGACGCACTAACCCAGGGGTAGCGGAGCCTATGGCTCGGGAGCCACATGTGGCTCTTTTGTTGAGTGCATTTGGCTCTTTGCTAACCTGTGAGCTAAAATATGGAAATTGCTGGTGACAGAAATGAGATATTACATCTAGAACTGCTTTAATTTTCATTTTTTCGCTGTAGACTCTTCTGTAATACATTCTCATTGATTCGCAACAGCATAAGAATTTTTTTTTTTTAAATATTCATTTTTTTCCACTTTAAAAGTGAAGTTACTAAAAAAAATTGAAAAGGCACTCGTTTATGTATGTATTTTGACTTTTAAATTCGTAGAATGGCTCACAAGAAATAACATTGGAAAATATGAATTGTTTGTGGTTCTCTTCGTCAAAAAGATTCCCGACCCCTGCACTAACCTCTTACCCCCCTCATCCAATAAATAAATAATGAATATTGACCGTATTTACCCGCATATAAGCGGACAAAAAAATGATGACTGAATCGAGGGTACGGCTTATATTCGCATTAAAACCTGACATGCACGAAAGTGCAAGTTGACGATGCCATCACACGATGTTGTCATGACTCAATGGCGGCGTGACGTCATGAAATAGCAAATCAGTATGATTTGAACCATACATCTGGACTTTGAAGAGTACCGTATTTTCACGACTATAAGGCGCACCCTCAATGAATGATATTTTTTCCATATATAAGGCGCACTGTATTATAAGGCGCACTGTCTATTTTGGAGAAAATTTAACACTTTTAAGTACGCCTTATAGTCGTGAAAATATGGTAATTGATATTGACTTCCAGGTATGAAGCACTCACTACACAGTCACCTCTAGAGCCAGCCATTGTTGATGTTTTGGATTTTTTTGTATATAATCTTGCAGTGGGGGAGGAGCTATATGATGGAAGATTTTGTAAACTAAGATGGCATCAGCATATTTAAAAGTATTGTTTCAGTTCAGGCGTTTGTGTTTTTTTTAATAACCGACAGGTGGTTTTTCGTTTTTGCTTTTTTGTTTTGTCCTTATATAAGGCGCACTGTCTATTTTGGATAAAATTTAAGACTTTTAAGTGCGCCTTATAGTCGTGAAAATACGGTACCTGAAAGGTGCAGGACCGTAGTTGAAGCCCATCCTGGACAAACTGTTCCATGGGTAAATTAACAGAGATCCTCTTCTCCTTGGTCAACGACGCGATAGGAAAGGAACGGGTCACCACCTGCTCGCCGACTGCAGAACATAAGCAGAAAGTCAAGTACTGGGTAATATCCGTTTGAGCTTGCTTCTTAAACATGCCACACGTGGTCTTGTCTCGTACCCAGCGGGTCGGTGGGCGTGCCCTTGAAGATGAGTCGGTAGGTGGTGAGGAAAATGGCCCCCTCTGCGGGTAGGAGTGGCTGGCCTCCCATCGTCCCCGTGGCTTCCTCGCGACCGTCGAGGACCAGGTAAACCCGCATGCCGTCCATCACCAGCTCCTCGCCTGCCAGGAGCGTCGGCCGGAGCAGCTTGGGCTGTGTGGAGGGAAGAGAAAGAGAGAAAGGGAGCACCAAAGCCAAGGGGCTTAATGATTTTGAAGACCACCGCATTCCATTCTCATGCCTGACAAACATGCCCGTGAGTAAAAGTCACAATACAGTGGTCCCTCGCAACTTTGCGGTTCAACCACCGCGGATTCAGAGCTTTGTGTTTTTTTTGGGGGGAAAAAAATAAATCAAAATACAAATATTACATTGAGACAACATATTTTACAGTTTTTTTTGTTATAACATGAATTTCACTCTCTCTAACTGTATTCTATATGGTGTACTGTATACAGGGGGGGGGGGGTAAAATAATAATTAAATTAAAATTACCGTATTTTCACGACTATAAGGCGCACCCTCAATGAATGACATTGTTGCCATATATACGGCGCACTGTATTATAAGGCGCACTGTATTATAAGGCGCACTGTATTATAAGGCACACTGTATTATAAGGCGCACTGTATTATAAGGCGCACTGTCTATTTTGGAGAAAATTTAAGACTTTTGAGTGCGCCTTACAGTTGTGAAATAACGGTAAGCATTTTTGAAGGGGCATCCCTACTTTGTGGAAATTCACTTAATGCGGGTGGACCCGGTCCCCATTAACCGTGATAACCGAGGGATCACTGTATTAACCACTGTACAGTCAGATTACCGTATTTTCCGCACGAAAATACACGCCATAAAGACTTGGTTTATCAAAAGATGACAGCGCGCCGAAGATATGGATCAATATTGGTTCATCGTGGCATAACATTCTGTTTTGCGCAGCGCCATCTAATGTCTGCAAAATGCACCAGCCCCCAAACACTACTTTTACTATGTCAACTGCACCTTATACAGTCACACTTCTACTTACGAATGCCTCTAGGTACAACATTTTCAGGATATAAATTTTTTTATAGGCAAAGGAGTGAGTCGAGATACAAAAAATATCTTAAGTTAGGGAATCCTCCAAAATGCATTTCCTTATCCGTTATGTTACTTTCTGTTTTAGGATCAAATTCAAATGAAGAGTATAGATGTATATATTACATTTCCTGATTTTTTTCCTCCTTTTAAATCAATATCGGTAATTTTTGAATCAATTTTCCGTGTTTTTAGTTCAAAAATAATTTTGTA